>NC_092373.1:102299437-102599437 GCF_030028105.1 Mobula birostris | reverse complement strand
AAAAGGATATTCTGTGAGATGCTGGGAGTGGGACTGATGTGGCCAAAGGTTGCTGAATGCATTAGCAATAATGCCAATGGCCACCAGTTGGTGCTGGCTGTTGGCTGTCAGCTCCTGGACTGCGGCTGTGAGAGCAGAGATCGCTGCCACCTGATATCCGATTGTCTGCGGTGAGCTGCTGAACTGTTGCTGAGAGGGATGATACCTGTTCCTCCAGCTGAGACTGGGTTTGTCAAACAGATTATCTGTCACATTGCTTCAGTCACTTCTCCCAACACAGATTCGACTGCCTGTGACTTCTCCCCTACCTGGCCAATAAATCTCAGGGCCAAAATCAGCTGTTCTCTCTCTGCTGGGTCAACTTTTGTGGTTGAGACTAGCTGTCAAAATATTCAGATATGGTTCAAGAGTGGAGAGAGAGACACTGAAGCAGGTCAACAGTTCACTGACTTTGTAACTGTTGCAGAATTTAAAGCAATTAATGTTAGGCCAACAGGACCATTAATTAAAACTCTCAAACCGAAGGTTAAATGCTAACACTGTGGCTGGAAGCAATAACTAAATACTGAATGAATACTGCTCCTTTGGAGTGATATAGTTGAAATCACCAGGACATTCCACTAATTGACAGCTGTACCTGGTGGGGTATACCTTGAAAGGGCTGGACTGTTATTCTCTGCATAAAATGTTGATTCCAGAATCATTTCTGCCATGAATTAACTGAAGTAACCAAATAAATAATCCTCTGATTGATTCAGAGAAATGAATGAGACTTGAAGGTTTATGTCTGATAATCTCTATAGGACAACTAAATCAAATTGCTCATAACAGATTCTTATCATTGCGCTACAGAGTTTGGACATAGGGAGAATGCTTCCCTTGACCAAGAAATCTAGGACCACAGGTCTTCATTTGGAAATAAGTAGTCAGCTGTTTCAGACTGTGATGTAAAAGTTTCTTCAAGTAGAGTGTAGTGAACCTCTGGAGTTGTTTCCCCCCAATAATCCAGTGCTGTTAATTCAAAACTGAGATGAATAGATCTCTGGACATTAAGTGTAATGAAGGAAAATGTGAATAGTGCAGGAAAAAGGCAACGAGATAGACCATCAGTCATGATCTTTAGAAATGGTGCAGTGGTATTCAATGGGCTGGATGCCGCCATCCTATTCATACTTCTCATTGCAAACCCGGTAGCACAGGGGTCCCCAACTTTTTTGCAATGAGGACCGGTTTATTATTGACAATATTCTTGCGGACCGGCCGACCCCGGAGGGGGGGAGGGGTAGGGTTGCCAACAGACAAGAGTAGTAGTCAAATACATTGTGTTTACCCCGAGAAAGACTACAATGACCATGAAGCCTTGAGCGGGCACCAGTGCGCATGCATGACCTGCGCATGCGTGTACGTGCCGATTTTTTTTCTGCAAATTGTTTTTGGCGATTCTGTACGGTGGGGGGGGTGTTAATCATGACCGGAATATAGGTGATAAGTGGCTAATGCACTCAATTTCAATTCTAAAGGGGTTTATCTAACGAATTTAATATTAAACAAACAGCGCATACTCGCATGAATATAGTGATATGTCAATTATCGGGGAGGACAGGGGAGCGTGAAGTAAGAGTTGAACGAACTTCCAGTAGAAGTGGTAAAGGCAGGTCCGATATTATCATTTAAAGAAAAATTGGATAGGTATATGGACAGGAAAGGAATGGAGGGTTATAGGCTGAGTGCAGGTCGGTGGGACCAGGAGAGAGTAGCGTTCGGCACGGACTAGAAGGGCAGAGGTGGCCTGTTTCCGTGCTGTAATTGTTATATGGTTATATAAGTCAATAGCATCATAGCATTTTAAGTAACGTTTGGATAATAAACACACAGCACGTGTTTTCTCCATATGAACATATAAAATCATTGCAACACACCAATATCACTGAATCAGTGGGAGCCCTGGGCTGAATACTTGTTCCTTGCAACCAGACGGTGCCATCGAGGGGTGATGGGAGACAGCGGTACTGGAAGGGAGTTCCTTATGTCCAGTCTATTCCGCAATTTAGTTTTCGTTGCATTCGTTGCAGGGTTATGTTAGAAATGGAAGCAACGTTTTCATTGCTTTCGTGGCTATCTCAGGATATTTAGCCTTGACTCTGATCCAGAATACCGGCAGAGATGTTACGTCAAACATACTTTTCAGCCCGCCGTCATATGCAAGCTCGAGGAGATGATCTCCTTCCCGCGCTGACATGGATGACGCGTGGCTAATGACCTCACATGCGTTCAAGCTCAACAGGGCATGACAGGGAATAAGGAAAGGTGCAGCTGACTCATATCGCCAAATCATATCGTTTCCTCATGGCCCGGTAGCACATGCTTTGTAGCCCGGTGGTTGGGGACCGCTGTGGTAGCAAATCCATTTTGGCATCTCAGTCTACACTGGGGATTGTTATTGTCTGTGCCATCCTGGACTGCTGCTTCACCCATGTTCATCAGAGTGTGTTACTCAGTTTCAATGCTCAAGTGTAAAAAAAGGGCAAGAAAAACAAGGATTGTGCTGGGGAGAGAGCAGAAGAGACTCATCATTGTGTTGCTTGGGATGGAGAGTTATTGTTCTGGCTTTGTTTCCCCTGTTATAGAGAAAGTTAAGAGAGGGCATGATATAGGTATATAAAATACAAGAAATCTTTCCTCTTGTCAGCAAAGATAAAACTAGAAGACATAAATGTAGGATAATGGATAAAAGTGCGGAGGGCAGAGGAAAGTTGAGATGGAGCTAAACGGTGACTCCTTTGCTTGTATCTTTGGAAACAGCTCTATTTCTATCTTTGATATCTCTTCTTTCCCTTTTCAAGGTTTTTTTGAAGACCCTGACCTGGAGTTACACTCTGACTCCGGTTCTTTGTGGGAAAGGGACCCCACTCTCAGGGCCTCATGACCGGCTGATTTTCAATATCCCGAGGATGCAGCCTGGAAGACTAGCTTGCCTTCAGGGTGCCGGGTTTTCATGGCTCTGAAGGCAGGCTGATTCAAGGCCAGTGGGAGAACACAGAACATCAGGAGCTGTATGTGCAGATGCGATTCTCTGGGTGCAGAGCTCGGAAAAAGCGACACAACAGATTTTTAATGTCATAAATCAGCCAGTTGTTTGTTATGTCCCTCCTCTCGCTGTGAAACGGGGTCTCCCCTTTTTCCCTTACTAGGGAGAGAGAGAGAGAGCCTGTGGTATGTTGAATTACCGGGTGAACGAGTAGTCTTTGGGGTACTGCAAGTCTGTGTCTTTATTGATGCTTTGCTGTACACTTGAGTACTCAGTGGGGGGTGTGCCGATGCTTTTTTGCTGATGGGGAGAGGTCGTTGCTTTGCTGCTGCATGTGCATGGGAGCGGGGAGCTGGGGAGGGGCTTTGGGGTCTTAATATTTAACTGTCATTCATTCTTTGGGGCACTCCTCTGTTTTCGTGGATGTTTGTGAAGAAAAAGAATCTCAGGATGTATATTGTATACACTTCTCTGACATTAAATGTACCTATTGAACCTTTTGATTTAGAAGGGATCTGAGAGGGACTAAATTTCACCCAGACTGGTGAATACCTAATGGCTGTCTGAGAGACTGGTAAAAATAGAGTCAGCTGTTAAAATGTACTCAAGTGAGCAGTTGAATCGACTAGGCTTAAAAAATTATGAGCGGAGTGGCGGAAGACAGGATTAATATCCCACTGGTTGACATGGACATGATGGCCAAATGGCCAGTTCCCACGATAGATGACCATGGCTCTAGGACTCTATGACCAGTATGTGGACTGACTTGTATTCTCAGGTCTTCCAATAATTTCTTACATAACATGTTGTGAAAACTGTTCCGGGCTAGAACTAAAACTAGAATAAACCAAACCAAAATCAACTTCAAAGTTTCAAAGGTTCATTTTATTATCAAAATATATTTGCAAATTACAACTCTGCCTTCTCCAGATAGCCATGAAATACAGAAAGCCATACAAGTAGTTGAAAGGAAGACATCAATCACCCTCCCCACCCCCGCACGCCCAGTTGTAATCTTACCCCATACCCCATGAAAAGAAAAAGATACTAAAACAGGCGAACTCCAAATCCCCAACCCCTCCCTCGCACGAAAACTAACTGATGTCATAACGGGGCGGCACTGGGAGCGGACCCAAATGCAAGACACAGACACTGAAGTACTAGGAACAGGAGAAGGTGTGTCAAGAAAGCAAGGAAAGTGGGGAAGAAACGATGCTAGACAAGACACAGGACCTGGATGAGACTAGGATACAGGGCCTGGGCTAGGACTAGACTAGGAAAGCGGGACCTGGACGAGGAACAAGGAACTTGGAACCTGGACAAGGACACTGAGCCAGAGACTGGACAGGGACCTGAAACCTGGATCTTGACTCGGGCTTGGACTCAGACTCCAGATCTTGGCGAGGACAAGACGTGGCAAGGCAACAGGACTGAACGTGGTGGCAGGATGCGGGACTCCTGAGCAGGACGCAGGAACAGAACAGGATGAGGACATGAAGCTAAGACTTGGACTTGGGAGACTGGAACACAGGCTTGGGAGACAGGAATGCAGAACACAGAGCCTTGGTCTTGGGAGACAGGAACATGAAACACAGAGCCGGGACCACTCCTTGGGAACAGGACATAGGGATGGAACTCATATACAGAATTCACATATGTCATATACACGATGAGACAGTTCTCAACACAAGGAAGCGGCAAATGACTGGATCTACCTAGCGAAGGCGTGGACACAGACACGGTTCTCAACACAAGGTAGTGGCAAATGGCCAGACCTACCTAACGAAGGGATGGACACAGAGACAGTTCCAAACAATGAAAGATAGTTCCTTATCTAGACACAGCAAGGCTCTGATCTTGCTCCAGCAGTAGAACTTGACGGTGAGAATAGGCGAGGACGCAGGCAAGGCTTCGGGCGAAGCTACAGCCAAGGGCTACAGAAGGAAGGGAAGGGAACAGTCCAGCAACTGAAGCTGAACCCAGGAGGTGTTTATGTAGCTAGACCAAAATGAGAATCATGTGCCTCAATTAAGGCACCAACAGAACAAGGGAAAACCAGAAAGCCTGGAATAAGGATCGATAGACCAGTCCGTGAACCGGAATGCAGATTTTATGGACTGGACCATGACAACCGATCACCTGCATGGAGAAGCAAGAACATCAAACCCCAAACCTCCAGCCCGCCATTCGGCTACAAACAAAAATGGGCGAGAACACTGTTAGAGTGGATTTCTTTTGGGTAGATGATTTGTTTGCACTAAATGACTTTGGCTACCAGACTTCTATTTTAACTGTTTGACAAAGGACTGTGGATTGAGTCCACCACAATGGGCTTCCTAAAAGGTGTGAATACCAGATACTTCTGGTAGTTTGACTTGATGCTGTAGTTTCGAAGGCAGTATCACCTATACATTATAAATATTAATTGTCTTCTATGTTAGCACGGGTAATGCCAAATAAATGTATCGTAGTCTTAACTTACATTCCTAAAGACTGTGGATACCAACCCAGACATGTTGGCATCGGGAGGAAAGGATGGTGTGATATTTTGCATGTAGCTTCAATAGGAAGCATTGTCTATGCATTGTCTATAACTTTTAAGTAGCGATTGCCTTTGTGTTTAGCATATAAATATCGAGCCCACATTGAGCTAGCAGACCTTTCTGCGGAAAGCGTCTCTGTCCGTAGATACTTACTGTACCTTGTGTCGAATAAAGAAGCTGCTTTGTATCTACCAGTGACTCCGTCTCTCCGGTGATTTCATCCACCCCACAACATTTGGTGTCAGAAGTGGGATACTTTCGGGACCCGTTGTGTGGCCAGCGTTCCTAGCAGTCTTAAGTTGGTGAGTATTTTTCTAAGATAACACTCACACTTGGATCTGTTCAGTTGGTGGACACACAGGAACACGAGGTATCATGAACATGGAGAGCTGAACTGGTAGATATTAAAGCAGTGTGTGCGTGTGCACGTATGTTTATGTAAGTGAGAAATCTTTGCATGTTGACTTGGTTAACTTGGAGCCACCAGTTGCGAAAGGTAGTAACCAACAGTATGGTTCGAGACGCCAGCGTAGGGGTGTATATACTCGTTCGGGGAGCTGCATTTTAGTGTATGTGTGCAAGTGTGATGTAAGGGAATACAGCAGGTATCATGAGTTCGGGTACTCAAAATTGGCAGATTGTGGTATACATACTCTGTGGTTTTATATTGTGCGTAGTGTGGGAATTAGTGTGGGGATATCTCAGGGCGAAGTTTTACCCAGATAGATCTACCAGTATGGCACCTATTGAGATCAAGCAAGGTCAGGTTGAGAACCCAGATAATCCGAGCCAGCCTTTGACCTTGATTACGACTATTCATAAGCCTTTCACCCCAGGGGAGAAACAGAGCATTTTGTCCGAGTTGCCCTCACTTAAAGTTGCATGTGGAAATTCAGAATTCTGCAGTAAACTCGAGGAAATGGTTGAAATTCACCAGATGCACCCTAAAGATATACACGTGTTAGAGAAAGCCAAGTGCCCGAGGAATATGTGGGACAGGATGGCCCAGGGGTTGCGGGATGGTACATGGACAACTACTAGGAGCGCCAGTAATGAAGAAAGATATCGCTCCTTTAAAGGGGAGGTGAGGCAGTAGCTGGGGAACGATAATGGCAGTGATTCAAAAAGCTGATGAGACAGCCATGGATTACGCAGAACGTAAATACCGAGTGTACGAGGAGTATTCCGGGTTGGATAACCAAGGGAGGGACGACCCAGTCTTCCTAAAAATGCTGAAGGAAGGCCTGTGCTCTGCCCACCAGGAAGTTTTAGATTTAGGCATAACAGTAGGGTCCAACTTCTCTGAGATAGTTTCATGGGCCAGTGAGATAGACCAGAGAAAAGGCAAGAGAAATCGTAAAGTGGGTATAGTGGATGCAGCTACTGTGATGTCCTGGAGGGCTTGCTTTGCTTGCCAGCAGCCAGGGCACTTTGCAAAGGACTGCCGGACCAGGTATAAGACAGTGAAGGAGTTGATATGCTACAGCTGTGGCCTATCGGGACATAGCCAGAGACAGTGTCCAAATGGGAGGGGGAAAACCCAGGCGAAGGTCACAGCAGACACCCAGCCACTCACCCCATCAGCACCCAGTCTGACTGTCGATCAGATCAAAGAGTTAGTAACGGCGCCTCTTAAGGCAGAAAAGGATGTGGCAGCGGGCTCCACTGCCAGAGGTGATGACTCACGGATGTACACAACGGCATTGTTAGGGGGATGGCAATGCAATATGTTAGTGGACACAGGGGCATCGGTATTGATAACAGACTTACCCTTACCAACAACTAGTCAGGCTATTTATATTAAGAGAGTAGGAGGAAAAACGGTAAAAGCTGAAAGAAGCGAGTCGCAAATACTAGAAATCGGGGGAGTGCAGCTTCCAGTGTATTTCTGGGTATGTCCAAATAATAAGGGCACGATCCTTGGAATAGACATCCTAAGGGAAGCAGGAGCTGTCATAAATTCAGGAAAAGGAGAAATAATATGGACGAGTCAGGGGCAGCGAACCCACACAACCAACAGAGTACACAAGCAAGATTGTGAGCAGGTAAAGATAGGCCCAGTTAAAATAGAGGAGAGTCTGTATAAACCCCCTAAGCAGGACTCTATACAAACTGACACACTGACCACTGTTCAGGGTATAGCGAAGGAACAAAAACACCAGGGGATACTCAGAGAGACTACGGCCACTCCAGAACATAAAGTTCCTCAGTTCCTCCGAGGGCAGACATTACTGCGAATAAAGCAGCAGGGGAACAAGAGGCAACTGAAATTGCAAGTGTGCAGGAGGAAACGACAGAAGCCAGTTTAGTAAAATTATATGAAGAGGTAGAGGCAGAGGAGAAGGAAAAATGGAGGAGAAAAGCAGCAAAGGAGGGATCAGATGGGTGCTGGACACATGAGGAGGAAAGAGTCACGGTGGCCCCACCCTGTATTAGACAGATACTACTGAAGTTTTATCACGGGGTGATGCATCAGGGAAGGCAGAGCATGATCACAACCCTCCAGCAGGACTGGTGGTGGCCAGGGATGGGCCAGGATGTTGAGAAATTCTGCTGCCGTTGTATCATTTGTGCCCAGCATAACCCTGGTAAGGGCAGAAAGCTACAGCTGGCAAATCAGCCTGGGCCGAGGGGACCCTGGGAAAATGTCCAGATAGACTGCACAGGGTCCCTGCCAAAAAGCAGGGGGGAAAGTTACTGTCAACTTAAAGTATTAAAGGACCGAGTGAAACAACAGCGAATGGCTGATCAGAAAGAGCCAGAGGGAAAGGGGATAGTTCTTCCACAGCCCGGCGACCAAGTTATGGTGAGGGTGCTGCCAGAAAGGCTGGGGTTTGCGCCCAGGTGGATAGGACCACAGACGGTACTCTTAACGGATGATACATGTGTCTGTATACAGACTCGGCGAGGCAGCCAGTGGAAACACTGGACCCAGGTTAAAGCACACAACTCATAAACACAAAATAATCTGCAGATGCTGGGGTCAAAGCATACAACTCACCCTCTTGTTGCTCCCACAGACGGAGTGGGGAACCAAGTGTACCCAGTAACCATGTAATTACAGAGAACCTCAGAGAGGAACGCCAGCCGGCCATGGCAACCTGACCACAGCTGATGAAAACATACCCAGAGAAAACGCAAAGGCAGAATATGCCGATAGCGTGGCAGAAGACACTGAGAACTTGTTGGAAAACCACAAATAGCCTGCTGAAGTGTGATATTGATGGTACTCTGTAAAGAAGGCTGGTTGCTGAAGGTGGATGATTAATTTTATAGCATAGTATAGAAAATTATTTGGGAAATAGATGGGGAGGGATTTTTGAGTTAAAGCAGAGATGGCAAGTTCCACCACTTCGATGGCATTTCAGACTGCACACGGCATCTGGAAGCAGTCACCCCGAGTCTGAGGAGCTGAGCCCTTTTCAGCAGTCGGGCCAGTGATTGACCGGACAGTTCGGAAGGGGGTGCCACCGAGGAGAGGTCCTTGCAGACAGTTACGTAGAGGCCACTCCAACCCCTTCCTGTACATCGATGAGAGAGCCCGTGGGTGCTCCTGGAAGGAGAGTTTCAGCGACCAAAGGATAAAGGGCTGAAGATAGAGGAATGTGATTAAGATGCAGTCAGCCTGCAGGCTCATGAAAGCAGTTGCATTCCTAAAGACTTGGGACAGCCTCTCTGCTTAACATTTGGTAGGTAATGCTAGGATAGATATCGAGGTACATAAAATTGGGGGGGAATTTCGAGACAGGGCATTTTTGCTGCCCTATTTGAGCAGATCCTCCTAGGTTGGCCTTTCCTGATACAGATTTAATTTGTCCAGGAGGGCCAAGAGGAGGGACTGTTAGAGTGGATTTCTTTTTGGGTAGATGATTTGTTAACACTTAAGTGACTTTGGCCACCAAACTTCTATTTTAACTGTTTGACAAAGGACTGTGGATTGAGTCCACCACAATGGGCTTCCTAAAAGGTGTGAATACCAGATACTTCTGGTAGTTTGACCTGATGCTGTAGTTTCGAAGGCAGTATCACCTATATATTATAAATATTAATTCTCTTCTATGTTAGCATGGGTAATGCCAAATAAATGTATCGTAGACTTAACTTACATTCCTAAAGACTGTGGATACCAACCCAGACATGTTGGCATCGGAAGGAAAGGATGGTGTGATATTTTGTATGTAGCTTCAATAGGAAGCATTGTCTATGCATTGTCTATAACTTTTAAGTAGCGATTGCCTTTGTGTTTAGCATATAAATATCGAGCCCATATTGAGCCAAGAGACCTTTCTGCGGAAAGCGTCTCGGTATGTAGTTACCTGCTGTACTTGTTGTGTCGAATAAAGAAGCTGCTTTGTATCTACCAGTGACTCTGTCTCTCCGGTGATTTCATCCACGCTACAGCAAATACAAAATAAAACATTGAACTGAAAGAGGATAATATGACTAACTGTTAGTTTGAACTGTAGTCCAATCCATAAATCTCAGAATTTCAATAACATCTCCGAAAGCATCGGGGCTTTGCGGCCCCTTCGGCGGTGGCGACTCGAACCGGTGGCGACTCGAACCGGCAGCAACTCGGATCGGCGGCCTCTTTGAAAACTGCTTGCCCTCCTCTGTATTTGCATCGATGTTTCAATCTTCCTTGACACATCTCGTCTCTGAGCTCTCCTAGTATTTGTGTTTCTCTCCTGGAGTTTTTCGGGGACAGCAGAACGCTTGCTCACTTGATCGAACTTTAGGCTGTAAGTCAAAGGGTCCAACAGTTTCAAAAACAGAATTAAAATTAAAAAAATAAGTAGGAGACATGGAAAAACTGAAGCAACTGACTAGCTGGAGGATTCCGCCTGAGGATTGGTTGTTTACTAGCGCCATCTTTTCGCACTTGCCCTGGCACCTCAGCTTTTAAGGGAGAAGTGCCCTTCACACCTCAGATGGGGTACTTCAAGTTAGGCAGCATCAGCCAAGAGAAGCTGGCAGAGTCTCTTGAGTTTTTGCAAGTACAGAAGCTCACCCAGAATCAGATTCAGGGAGTCTACTTGATTAGCAGCAGATGACTGCTGTAACTGGAGAAAGACCATTTGGGATTGTACTGAAAATCAGGAGGCCGAAAATAAGGAGACCTGGTATAAAATAATGGAAGGAATGGATCTGCTCACAAACAACACACCTGCCCTGCAGCCATCTCCTGACCCATCTGAGGAAGTGTCTGCTGGTCCAACATTGGCCTGGTCAGTCGCCTCAGGAGAGGAGCGGTGCATCATCCTTGAACATCGCTCTCTTAGAAAACAGAGCAGTAGGGTGTAGTTGTTGATTCTTGGCAGAGACGGACGAAATTACAGAAGCAGAGGAGCCAATAGAACAAAGGTGCAAGTCTCAAATTATTGGATGAATGGAAGGGGTGAAGTCTGTGTGCTTCTGTCCTCTGAATGCTGTTGTATGATCCAGGGGACGTGGGAAACACAAGGCCCTGCGGCAATCGTCACTAGGAGCACGTTCAAACACCCACAGATCACACCATGAAGGTCTGCCAGTGATCCCGGCCAGCGCCAGCGAGCAAGTTCCATGAACAGCTGCTTCTGCAGCACGGCTAGTAGAGATGCTATCTTATAACTCCAGTGACCCATGTTTGATCCTAACCTCTAGTGCCTTGCGTACGGAGTTTGCACATTCTCTGTGACTTCATGGGAAGGGAGAGTGCAGAAAACAAGAATATGAGAAGATTTGAGTGAAGTACTAACTGTCTGAACCCTGCACCTTTTCACAGAATCATTAGAATAAATGCAACCAGTTTTATCACTCTGCTTTCAGAGGGAGTTGAGAGCAGTAGAAAAGGTTTGTAATAACCATCTAAGTACACGTTACACTAAGTACACATCCCGCAGCATTAACAAAAGGCGAACAGAGATTCATTTGGATTAGTCACTTGAGTACAACGATTGAAAAGCAAGAGGTTAGGCATCCTGTACCAAGTGACAACGCCCCACATGTCAGAGCCTGTCCACCATTTACGAATCACCTTTGGGTTGTGATGGAATACTCTTCACTTGCTTGTTAACTTCAACTTCTCTCAGGTAATCCAACACTATCCAGAAGCAACATCACCATCAACTCCATTGTCAGCACAGTGGTGCAGCTGGCTCAATCTTTGCCTCACGTTTTCAATCATGAACTTGGGCACTGTCTGTGTGGAGATTCCATGTACCCCCTTTTACCCGGTGGGTTTTCTCTGTCTGCTCTGGTGCCCGCCAATATTCCAGAAGCATGCTGAGTAGTGGGTAAGTTGGCATCTGTAAGTTCCCTTGCGGTGGAGATGAGCGGTAGAATCGGGCGAGAGTTGATGGGAAGACAGGGAGAAGAGGTTGTGAGGGAACGGGGTTGCTGTGTGAGTTGGCATTGTACCGGTGGGCTAAATGGCTTCTTTCTGTGTTGAAAGGGAAATGCAGAATTGCAGGTAGCTGCTCTCACATCTCGCACCTGCATGCAGTGTGATCAGGGTGGACGAGGACACCCACCCGCACACCGTGCGCTCAGCGTGGACGAAGACACGCACACCCGCACACCGTGCGCTCAGCGTGGACGAAGACACACACCCGCACACTGTGTGTTTAGTATGGACTAGGATACACACATGCTGGCTCTGGTGAAGGTGAGATTGTTCCCTACACTTGAAAACACAAGTCTTTCCAAGTTTCATGCGTTGCGATGCCAGCAGTGAGATAAACATGACCATTTAATTCCCAAGCAGCTGTCATTATGACAACACATGCTGGGCTAGGAATAACGGGCCATATGTTGTGAGGTGACCTAATTCATCAATAAACGACATGATTGTCAGCCTCTGCCAGTACGAGAGTCCCACTCATAATTGCAAAAGCATTTGTTTAATTTACCAGTGATAATGCACATGGATTAAATAACTTCCTGATAACATTGCCTGAAGCTACCATGTTATTAGTGGTACCAGCTTCCAAATCTCCCTTGCTGATGTTAAACTTACACACTTTGATTTTGCAGTGTTTGAGTGGTGTAGACAAGGTCTTGCTCTGTTTTGGCGGTTGTCTCACTTAGTCACATCTGTGGGTTATGGCTGTTGTTACAAGAGATGAGAAGCTGCCCTCTGCTCCTCTTCCAAGACTTGGCTTAGAGGCCTCAGGTTGAAGTCATCAGGTTGTGCTTCGACTGGGGAAAAGAGAGAAGATGGACTAAGATGGATTCACCTGCTCTCATGTGTGATGCACTGGCCCTCTCATACTTCTGAGTGGGAGGGAGGTAAGGGGTCAGACTGCCATTGTGAGGGGAATTAGGGGAGGCTAGTTTTTTCTTTGCACTGCTTCTAATCTATGTGCAGTGTGAAGGAATTTCTGAGCTTCTTTTGGAGATGGAGAATTTTCACAGATCTCCAGAATATAATTTAGTATCTAAACCAAAATGCCTCACAACCTAACAGTGCTTTAGCAGAGAGATCAGCTGCCTCACAACTCCAGTGACTCTGGTTCAATCCTAGCCTCTGGTACCGTCTGTGTGGATTTTGCACATTCGTACCATGTCTGCGTGGCTTTCCCTGGGAACCCCAGTTCCCTCTCATATCCCAAAGACGTGCAGGTTATTAGGTTAATTGGCTACTGTGAGAATGTAGGTGAGTGGGAGATTCTGATGCAAGAAAAGATGGAGGATCGAATGTTTCAGATTTGCCCCAGACTTGGCAGGCCAAACGAAGTGTTTCCATGCTGCATGACCCCGATGGGTGGTTTTGATAAGTGCCTGTGTTGTAATGGGATTTCTAAAGAATCGTGAAAGTGATATCAGGAAGTATTCTTGAGGCAACAAACTGCTGTAGGAACTCAGTTATTGAGCAGTAACTGTGAAGGTGTGGGGGGGTGGAACTGTAGTCATTAGTGCATCAGCAATGAGATGGTTTCAGCCTGAAACATCAGCAATTCATTTCTCCTAATAGCTGCTGCCCGATCCAGAGTCCCAACAACAGATTGTTTGTTGTTTCACAGCTCCATCACCTGTGGTCTCTAGTGTCTCTTCCTGAGGCTGCAGGCTTCTGATAACTTGTTACTGACGTTAAAAAGTTTAAATTCTATTACAACATTAAGATAGACTTTAAACAATATCTTACAGAAGTGATATCCTCATCCTTTTCGTCTCCCTTCAACCTTCCTGATTGTTTCTACAATCCCTCATCATCCTTCTCCACAAGCTGTCTCCCCTCACCCCTCCTCATCTTTCTCATAACCCATCACTGCCCTGACCTGTCTTCACAGTCCCTCACAGGCCCCTCACCTCTCTCCCCTTACTGACCTGTCTTCACAGTCCCTCACAGGCTCCTCACCACTCTCCCCTTACTCACCTGTCTTCACAGTCCCTCACAGGCCCCTCACCCCTCTCCCCTTACTCACCTGTCTTCACAGTCCCTCATAGGCCCCTCACCCCTCTCCCCTTACTGACCTGTCTTCACAGTCCCTCACAGGCCCCTCACCCCTCTCCCCTTACTCACCTGTCTTCACAGTCCCTCACAGGCCCATCAATCCTCTCCCCTTTCTGCTCCTGATCAATCCTGCTCGCAGCCGCCACACTCTCCCTATCTGCACCAATCCTGCTCTATTCCATATTCCCTTGGCCCCAGGCACAACACAATTCCCCAGGAACTGCTGTCTCAGCTAGGGTGCAGGGTTGGGGTGGGGGTTGCAGTGGAAAGGCCCTCTGTGTGTTTGCTGTTATAACACTTACTCCATATTGAAGGTAGCCTTGATCTTTGAGTGTAGTAAAATATTTTGGACTGCGGGACTCAAGAAAACCTATGAGCTGATCTTTTGAAATAACAATGATAACCTATATTACTCACTTCACACCAGTGTCAAAGCTGCAATGTAAGTCAGGAAACAGGACAGAGGGAAGCGGACAGAAATATACTGGCAATATTGTGTGGACCCTGGCTCTGGGAGACAAAGGAACTGTCTGAAGTGAAGTGAGTCTATGGTGGAAAGCTGTTCCGGAAAGGCTTGTCTGACTGGAATCATTGAGTCACACAGCAGAGCAGTACGGCTCAGAAACAAGGAATCACCAAGTCACACAGTGAGCACTACAGCTCAGAAACAAGCTCATCAGACCATCGGATCCATTTCAAGCTGTTATTCTGTCTAACCCCTTTGATCGGAACCTGACCATAGCCCTCCACACCCCTCCCATCCATGTGCTGCTCCTATCCAAACCTCTGCTAAACGCTGCAATTGAACCTGCACCCACCACTCCGCTGGTGGTCTATTCCACATTCACACTGCCTTCTGAGTGAAGAAGTGATAGGCTGCTGAGGAGAAAAAGTAAGAGGCCACAGTGAGAAACAGAAGAAGAGGGAAGTGGGGGGGCGGTGGAAGGTAAAAAAGAGAAGAAAAAAATAGTTATCGGAAGGAGAAAGCAATGTTTACGCCATCAGGTTGAAGGTGGAATATAAGGTGTTGTTCCTCCATCCTGAGAGTGGCCTCATCGTGGCACAGGAGGAGACCATGGACTGACATGTCAAAATGGGAATGGGAATCAGAATTAAAATGTTTGGCCTCTGAGATATTCTGCTTTTGGGGGATAGAAAGGAGGTGGTTGACGAGGACGTCCCCCAGTTTAGGTCATGTCTCACCAGCGTAGAGGAAGCCACATCGGGAGCACCAGATACAATAGGTGACCCCAGCAGATTCGCAGATGAACTATTGCCTCACCTGGAAGGACTCACACCAGCCTTAACGGGGATAGATGTTCTCATCTACCACCCCATGAGCCTCTGCATCCAATACATCATTCTCCAAAACTACTGTCATTTTTAATGGGATCCTACATCAAACACATCTTTACCTCATCCCCCCCACACTTCACCTTCTGCATGGTCACTTCCTCCATGATTCCCTTGTCCATTCAATCCTCCCTGCTTATCTCCCTCCTGGCACATATTCTTGCAAGTGATAGACATGCTACACCTGCCCATTTACCTCCTCCCTCACCTCCATTCAAGGCCCCAAATAGTCCTTTCAGGTGAGGCAACACTTCACCTGCAAATCTGTTGCTGTCGTCCACTACATCTGGTGCTCCTGAAGCAGGCTCCCCTAAATTTGTGATACTGCCATAAACTGGGGGAATGCTTTGTCAAGCACCTCTGCTCCATCCACCAAAAGTGGAATTCCCTGGTGGCCAACCATTTTAATTTCTATCATTATTTCCATTCCCACATGTCGGTCCACAGCCTCCTCCTGTGCTATGAAGAGACCCTCAGGGTGGAGGAGCAACACCTCATATTCTGTCTAGGTAGCTTCCAATCTGATGGCATGAACATTGGTTTCTCTTTCTTATATATTTTTTTCTTTTCTTATTTTCTTTTCCCTTCCCCTTTCCTTTTTCATCTGGTGCCCTTCCTTCTTCTTTTTCTGCTCTTGTCCACTCTCCTCTCTTATCAGATTCCTCTTCCAGTCCTTTACCTTTCCCACCCATCTGGCTTCACCTATCATCTTCTGGCTTGTTTAAGGTGTGAGTGGAAAGATGAAGAGGAACATGAAGAGAAACTTCTTCACACAGTGGGTGGCACATACGTGGAATGAGCTGACTGAGGAAGTGGCTGAGGAAGGTACATTTAGACATTTAAAAAGTTCTTGCATATGTAAATGAATAGGAAAGGGTTAGAGGGATATGGGTGAACTGAAGGCAAATGAGGCTAGTTTGGATTGGGACACTTTGGTTGGTATAGACCATTTGGACCAAAGGGCCGGTTTCCATGCACAGTATGTAAATACATGTTTTTTTCCATATCTTTTCAGTAGCTGTTTGTGTATTCTGCCAGGATGTATTTCTGTGTAATATGTGGGAGGGGTTGGTTGTACCAGAATGTCATTTAGCGCGCACCTCGTTCATGCTGATCATCGAAAGCCCATCTACTTCAGGAATACAAACACCTAAAATAGAAACAATAGGACATTGTGTTGTAACTTTACGAAACATTAGGAAGGCAGGTCACACTCAGAGCATTGTATGCAGTTTCTGGTTCCGACACTGTAGGAAGGATGTGATTGTGTAGGAGAGGGTATAGAGGAGACTCACCAGGATATTGAAGGGATTAAAGGACTTTGGGGAATGCTTGGATAGACTGGACTAGCTTCTCTGGAGTTAAAGTAAACTGACAGATTTCTAAAAGATTATGAGAGGTAAAGATACAGTATCTTTGTCCCTGGGTAGTTGTACAGTACTAGAAAAATGAGGGTATAGATTTACTGTATGTGGAAGATAGAAGTTTTAAAGGGGATCTGAAGGGCAAGTTTTATTGTAGAGAGATTGGTTAATATTTGGAACTCACTGTTAGAGGACGTGGTGGAGTCAGATATAATCACTTTATTTAAGAGGCATTCAGTTAGACACAAGGCATAGAAGGATCTGATATTAATGGCATATTGTTCATGGACAAAAAGGCCAACACGGATGTGGTGGGCTGAAGAACTGTTTCTGTATTGTACAACTTTAAGACTCTATCCTATGACTCTGAATCCTTTCCAAAGCTGTGTCCTGCTGTGGTAACTTGGTAAACAACTGATTACAGACAGAGAACACAAACAAAATGCTGGAGGAACTCAGCAAGCATCAGAGTGGGAGCTAAAATGCTAGGAGCAACTCTCGTTTCTCCTGTCTTCACCCCTAGATGAGTTAAACAAACCCCTGCACAATCTGTCTGTTTATAATTGTAAATGAGGTGTCCTTCAGCTTTGGGGGTACTAGCTAATGATCGGAAGAAGACAGAGCTTTCAGATTCTCGGTCTATGTTACCTGTCACAATCTGTGTTCTTCAGTCATTCACTTGTGTTGGTACCAGCATCATGTTACTATTGATGATGATAATCTCTTTGCCAATAATTGTTCATATTTGATGCTTTGAGAGACATTTAGATAGGCACATGATTATGAGGAAGATGAAGGGATATGGACATTTGTAGGTAGGAGGGATTAGTTTTTCATTTTTTTAATTTACTTTTTAGCTGGCTTAACACAACACTGTGGGCTGACGCACCTGTCTCTGTGTTGTACTCTTCCATGTTCTGAAGAAATGTTTTATCAGCGGGTGGTTGGAACTGGAAAACATAGTGTGAGAGGCTGTTGGAGACACAGATTCTCACAACATTTAAAATATAGATGTATGTATTTATTGAGATACAACATGGACTAGGTCCCTGCGTTGGGCTACCTGGCAACCCCCGATTTAACCTGAGCCTAATCACAGGACAATTTACAATAACCAATTAATCTACTAATCGGTAGGTCTTTGGACTGTGGAAAGAAACTGGAGCATCTGGTGAAAACACACGTGGTCATGGGGAGATCGTACAAACTCCTTACAAGCAGGGGTGGGAATTGAACCCAGGTCGCCTGTACTGTAAAGCATTGTGCTAACCACTACACTATTGTGCCACCATGGATTACTATGACCAAGTGCTGGTAGTTAGATTAGTATAGATAGGCACAGAGATTGATATCGACACGCTGGGTCCAGTTCTGTGCAGTACAACTCTATAGGGTCATGGTTACTCATAGAGAGGCTGTCTTATTGTTACATCCAGAGTTTTGTTTAATTAGCTGCTAATCAGCGATTTGCACTTGCGTCTCTGGATCAATAGCGCAGAGCTCAGGATGCGAGGCCAGCAGCTTGAACATTGTGCTCCCATCCTTGATGTTGTACTGGGTTAAACTGCACTTCCAGATTTCAAAAAATGATAATGACAAAATCTTTAAGGACCAGTTTAACAGGTTACTCCAACTCTTTTCCAATAAAAAGTGTTCCTTGAAGAATTTCCGCCTGTAGCCCGGTGCAGTTTTATTAATATCTTGTAAAGTGGATTTATCACCAGTTATTATCATTTTTAATAACGGTCCTTGGACCTTTGACTGCCAGTAACCTAATTTAACATCAATGGAAATCACTTGAAACAATTACGCAGAAGAAAAGTGATAGTTTCACTGGACAATTCCTGATTAAATCAGTACTTGGGAACATGAGAACTTTCTATAGTGTGTGACCAGCTCTCAACTAATGATTTATTATGGGTTGTATCATAGCCACCCTGCTCATATATATTATGTCAAGGCTAATAAAGCTTAATATCGTTTTTGCCGCCTTCACTACCTCACTTCCCAGTACAGTAGCACTCAGAGATCTCTTTGATCATCAGTGCTTCCTGGCACTCTGCGAGTCAGGGCGCAAGTTTTACTCTTATTAACCTTCACAAAGTACATCATCTCACATTAGAGTCATAGAGTTACAGAGTCATAAAGCACTGCAGCTCAGAAGCAGGCCCTTCAGCCCATCTACTCTGTGCCTGACTATTAATCTATCTAGTCCCATTGACCTGCACCTGGCCATTAGCCCTTTGTACCCCTCTATCCAAATTTCTTTTAAATGTTGAAATCAAACACCTATGCACCACTCGCGAGCAGCTTGTTCCACACTCACACCACCCCCTAAGTGAAGAAGTTGTCCCTCATGTTCCCCTTAAACATTTCACCTTTCATCCTTTATCCATGACCTCTAATTCTAGTCCCAACCTCAGTGAAAAAAACATTTACCCTATCTATATCCTTCACAATTTAGAATCTTAACCCAAGGACTAGACCTATCCTTCTCCATAATTATATTGAAACTAATGATATTACGAATGCTAAATGCAAAGAGTTTCCCTATGCAATCTGTTGTTACCTGCCCTGTCTCATTCCCTAATAGGAGATCTAGTATTGCACCCTATCTACAGTTTGTAGTTGGAACTTCTATGTACTGATTAAGGAAACTTTCCTGAACACCTTTGTCAAACTCTATCCCATCCAGCCATTTACTGTATGGGAGGGAGTTCCAGTCAATATGTGGAATGTGATATCTGCATTTTGTCATCACTCTCCAGAGATTACGTTTACAAGGGACAGTGACTGGGAGATGTTCTGGAAGTGCTGGTGCTGATATCCCGAGAATATCAATAGAAACGCTTTTCTTTATCAGTTTATTGCTATTTTTATAAAGAATGATATAGAACTATTTTAATCACATGGACTTCCCTGAATTAGATGCAGAAGCTCATGCATACAGACTTGCATATCATGTACAGCCATGTGCACTGCATGTTCTGATGTCATTTGTGCTTGTCCTGCATCCAGAAGGTGTTGCCACAAGTCAGTGCCTTCTCTTAGTTTGTCTGTCAGTCTGTATCCTCTCTACAAATTTGCTCATCTAAATCCCAGTGACTGTTGACTGGTCTATAATAATAACATAGTCATTCCTTTCTTATTCCTTTAGTTCCACCTATATATCCTCAATAGATGATCCCTGCAGTCTGATCGGTCTGTGACAACTCTTTGCTTTGAAATATACATAACTCGGAACACTAGCCCCACCATGCTCAACCTTTTGATTCCTGACTTTGTGACAACATCTTTCCCCACAACCACTCCACTATCTGCTTTGGAGCGCCAGGTGCCATCACGCTGCAACTCGAGTTTAAACACCCCAGAGCAGCACTAGCAAACCTTCCCTCAAGGATATTAGTTCCCGTCTTTACAGGTCCCATTCTCCCTGGAAGGGAGCCCAAAGATACAAAACTCTGAAGGATTGCCTCCAGCACCACCCCTTAGCCACGTGTTAAATTGTGTGACCTTCTTGTTTCTGGTCTCACTAGCACGTGACATGGGTGGCAATCCTGAGATCACAACCCTGGAGGTCCTGCCCTTTAACTTAGCAGCTAACACTCTGAACTCACTTTGCAGAACCTCATCCCTCGTCCTACCCATGTCATTGGTATCTATATAACCACATCCCTTGGCTGCTCACCTCCCACTTAAGAATGCTGAGGACTTGACTTGATCCAAGATATCCCAGACCCTGGCACCCGGGAATCTCTTTGTCATCTACAGAATCTCCTGCCTGTTCCTCTAGCCAATGAATGAATCTACCATCACTATAGCTCACCTCTTCTTCCCCTTGAGGAAGGTAGTGTATGCCTCGGACTGCTAGTCCACATCAGGAGATGGCCAAATAAGAAATGAACGTAATAAATATTTTGCATCAGTCTTCACCGTGGAAGACTCTAGCAGTGTGCCAGAAATTCAAGAGTGTCAGGGGCAGAAGTGTGTGTAGTTGTTATGACTAAGGAGGGGTGCTGGGGAAGCAGAAAGGTCTGATGAGTCACCTGAACCAGATGGACTACACCCCACAGTTCTGAAAGAAGTAGCAGAAGAGATTGCGGAGGTATTAGTAATGATATTTCAAGAATCAGCGGGTTCTTCAATGGTTCCAGAGGAATGGAAAACTGTAAATGTCACTCCACTCTGTATGAGTGGAAGGAGGCAGAAGAAAAGAAATGATAGACCAATTAGCTTGATTTCAGTGGGTGGGAAGATTATTAAGGATGAGATTTCGGGGTACTTGGAGGTGCATGATAAAATAGATGAAAGTCAGTCTGGTAACCTAAAGGTGAAATCTAGCCTGACAAATCTGTTGGAACTCTCTGAGGTAATAACAGACAGGATAGACAAAGGAGAGTCAGTAGGTGTTGTGTACTTGAATTTTCAAAAGGTCTTTGACAAGATGCTATGCATTAGACTGATCAACAAGATAAGAGCCCATGGTATTACAGGAAAGGGACTCTCATGGACAGAGGATTGGCTGACTGGCAGGAGGCAAAGAGTGGCAAAAAAAGGGGGCTTATTCTGGTTGGCAGCCATTGACAAGTGGTGTTCCACAAGGATCAGTATTAGGACTGCTTCTTTTCACGTTATGTGTCAATGATTTGGATGATGGAATTGATGGCTTTGCGGCCACGTTTGCAGATGATGCAAAGATAGGTGGAGGGGCAGGTAGTGTTGAGGAAGCAAAGAGTCTGCAGAAGGACTTAGACAGATTGGTAGAATGGGCAAAGAAGTGGAAGATGGACAATTATTCATAGCTCACATGCTCTGATCCAGGCAACATCCTGGTAAACCTCTTCTGCATCCCATCCAAAGCCTCCACATTCTAACTGGCTGACTAGAAATAGACACGTCCCCAAATAATTAACCAATTTCTATTTCTCAAGGGTTGGTGCTTGAATTCCACATCATTAGGGACGTGAAAGCATACAAAGTCTTGGAAAAGAATCCACACAAAGATTATAAACAGGAGTAATGCCACTGTTGGGAAACGGACTGTTTTCTTTGATTATTGAGGGAAACAGAGGCACTCATGGCTTGCGTCACTTTGCAACCACCATGTGGCCTCACAAGTGTAATCAACATTACCACACCTCATTTCCTCTCTGCTTGGTGGAAATACACGAACAAGCAGAAAGTACAAGCCTTACATGAAGATTAGAAAACATGTACAATAAATTCACATCCAACCATTAAAATGGCCCAAGCCTAAGGGATATGCTTGTATTTAGAATTAGTCCCGAATTTAAATTGCAAAATATCTGGTTGGAGTGAAAACATTGCCATGAGCCTGACAATCAACCTGTTGTTGGGATGACATGCTTAACCCCAAATAACACCAAATACTGCTCATCTGGGAAGGGAAGATGTGCGTGCACAAGAATTGCATCAAACAGCACAGATGTATTCATAAGGAGGAGAAGTAGATGTGAGGAAAACAGTCAAGGAAGGGTATACTGTGTGTAGTTCTGGTAACCACAGTTTAAGAAGGATGTGGTTGTGCTGGAGAGAGTGCTGAGGGGATTCACCAGGATGTTGCCTTGATTGGACTTCAATGACATGAGAGACGGGATAAGATGAACTTATTTTCCCTGGGGTAAAGGAGGGGAACATGTAAGATTGTGAGAGACATGGAAGGATAGACAGTCAAGATCTTTTTCTCGTGGTAAGAGTGTCAGAAACAACAGATGATGGTTTTAATGTGAAAAGCTGAGTTTCAAGGGGTATCTGATGGGTATTTTTTATACCTAGAGTGGATGGTATCTGCAACTTGCCATCAGACGATGTGGTGGAATCAGATGCCATCACCATATGTAAGGGCTATTTAGAAAGGCATCTAATTAGCCAAGGCATGGAAGAATATGGTCCTAATGAAGGCATTAGTATGATGTACAAAAGGATTAGTGAGGGCATGGTGGACTAAGGCTTATTTCTGAGGTGTATAACTCTGAGTCTATAATAATGATACTGTACTGTACTTAATTCCAAGGTGATCTTTCAATCAGATATTCCCACCATCAGTGTAATCACTACTCCCACCACCATGGCAGTGTCTGACTCTACCCTTGTTTCAGTACACCCGCTGCTGGCACTCTTATCCATGGCTTTGCTACTGGAACACAAGAAACCGGGAACAGAGTTATGCCATTGGGTCCCTTGAGCTTGCTTCCATCACTCAGGGAAAAGCCTTTATCTCAGTCTCACGCTCGCATTCCCTGCCTGTACCTCTTGAAGATGCCTGCATTAGAATGCCTCAGTGTCACTTTAAATTAAACCCCTGGACCTTGGGGATGAGCAGATTAAAATGGCTCGGGGTGGAAGTACATTGTGAAACTCTCCTGCCCTCCTAAACTCTTACCTTTCTCCCACCGGTGACATTCCCACTGAATATCGAGGCTTTAAATTCAGCTTTGCAAAGAAAAGACAAACAAGAGATTCCCCATTCCCCACCCTCCCCCACCACTGGTCTCAAGTCCTCCATGAGCAATGGATGCCCAAAGAATGACTATCATCGAAGTAAAGGGAAAGGTGTATACAGAGAGATCTCAGGTTAATAAATCATTGTTTCGTTGGTGACTCAGTTTAGGGAGAGGTACCTTCCAAACACGCTGTGTTTAGTTGCATGCATTTGAGGGATGTTCATGGACGTGAGGGGAGCAGGAACAGTGAGTTTAAATAATAAGGATGTGGGCCACGCAGTGGTACAGTTAATAGAGCCTCACAATGCCAGTGACGGTTTGACCACACACGTTTCCACCCAGTGCTCCATTTACCACACACTGCCCAAATTAACTGTGTGGGTTGGTGGGTTAACTGGCTGCTATAAATTTCCCTTCATGTATAGATGAGCAGTAGAAGCTGGGGAAGGGGCTGTTGAGGGCATTGAGGGAGGGGAAAAGAATGTGGGGAGATTAGAGCAACACTCACAACACGCTGGAGGAACTCAGAAGGTCGGGCAGCATCCGTGGAAAAGATCGGTCGACGTTTCGGGAATTAATGGTTTCTTGATAGTGTTGATACAGCAGGCTGAAAGGCCTGTGTCTCTGTTGTACATCTCTACAACTCTGTCATAAAAAGAGTGAGAAGGCTTTTTTGTTCCCTGAGTAAGGTGGCCTGAAATCAAGTCAATTTTATTGACACAGGCTTGAGGGACAATGAAAATCTTGCTTGCTGCAGCAGGTACATAAAACACACAGAATATAAATTATATGTACATAATACAAGACAATGAAGAGAGAAAAAACAACAGTCCACAAAAAATGTTAATGGAAAACAACACCACAGAGACAAATTCATGGCATTACAAGTGGTGTAGTGTACAAGTGGTGTAGTGTACAAGTGGTGAGGTGTACAGGTAGTGAGGTGTACAAGTGGTGACGTGTACATGTGGTGAAGTGTACAGGTAGTAAGGTGTACAGGAAGTGAGGTGTACAGGTGGTGTAGTATACAAGTGGTGAGGTGTACAGGTAGTGAGGTGTACAAGTGGTGAGGTGTACAAGTGGTGAGGTATGGTTAGGGTTGTTTTAGTCAGTTCAAGAACTTAATGGGTGTAGGTGTAAGACGGGGTGTTTGCCATGTTGGGTTGAACGGGTGGTTATGGCAATGTCAGAATCAGAATCAGGTTTATTGTCACTGGCATACAGGGTATGTTGTGAAATTTGTTGTTTTGTGGCAGTAATACATTACAATACATAATAATTAAATAAAACCTTTAAATTATAATAAAAAATGTATATAAAAATAATTTCACTAAGTAGTGCGAAAAGAGAACAAAAAATATAGTGAGGTAGTGTTCATAGGTTCATTGTCCATTCATAAATCTAGTGGCGCAGGGAAAGAAGCTGTTCCTGAAATGCTAAGTGTGTGTCTCCGGGGTCCTGGACCACCTCCTTGATGGGAGCAATGAGAAGGGAGCACATGCTGCATGATGGGTGTCCTTAATGATGGGTGCCTCCTTCTTGAGGCATTGTCTTTTCAAGGTTTCACTGATGCTGGGGAGGCTACTGCCCATGATGTAGCTGGTGGTGAATACAACTTTCTGCAGCTTTTTCTGATATTGTGCAGTACCCCTCCTCATGCGAGATGATGATGCAGCCAGTCAGAATGCTCTCTAAGGTACACCTGTAGAAATTTGCAAGCGTCTTTGGTGGCATACTGAGTCGCCTCAAACTTCAAATGAAATATACCATAAGACCATAAGACAAATAGGAGCAGAATTAGGCCATTTGGCTCATCGAGTCTGCTCTGTTATTCAATCATGTCTGATCCTTTTTCCTCTCCTCAGCCTCATTCCCTGGCCTTCTTCTCGTAACCTTTGATGCCGTGGCCAATCAAGATCTATCAATCCCTGCCTTAAGTATACCCAACGACCTGGCCTCCACTGCTGCACGTGGCCACAAATTCCACAAATTCACCACCCTCTGGCTAAAAAATTTTATCTGCATCTCTGTATTAAATGAATCCCTCTATGCTGAGGCTGTGTCCTCTTGTCCTAGATTCCTCCACCATGGAAAACATCCTTGCCACATCTACTCTGTCTAGGACTTTCAATATTCAAAAGGTTTCAGTGAAATCCCCCTTATCCTTCTGAATTCCAGTGAGTACAGACACAGAGCCATCAAACATTCCTCGTATGATAACCCTTTCATTCCTGGAATCACCCTTGTGAACCTCCTCTGAACCCTCTCCAATACCAGCACATCTTTTCTTAGATAAGAGCCCAAAACTGTTCAGAATACTGAAAGGTGAGGACTCACTAGTGCCTTATAAAACTTCAGCATCGCATCCCTGCTCTTACAATCTGGATCTCTTGAAATGAATGCTAACATTGCATTTGCCATCCTCACCACCAACTCAACCTGCATGTTAACCTTTAGGGTGTCTGCACAAAGACTCCCAATTCCCCTTGCATCTCAGATTTTTGGATTTTCTCCTTGTTTTGAAAATAGTCTTCACATTTATTTCTTCTACCAAAGTGCATGATCATGCATCTTCCAACACTGCATTTCATTTGCTACTTCCTTGCCCATTCTCCTAATCTGTCTAAGTCCTTCTGCAGCCTACTTGTTTCCTCAACACTACCTGCCCCTCCACCAGTCTTCGTATCATCTGCAAACTTGGCAACAAAACCATCTATTCCATCATCTAAATTATTTATATACAGCATAAAAAGAAACAACCCCAACCCCTGCAGAACACCATTATGCACTGACAGCCAACAAAAAAAGGATCCTTTTATTCCCACTTGCTGCCTCCTACCAATTAGTCAATGCTCTAACCATGTTAGTACTTTCCTGTAATACCATGGGTTCTTAACTTGATAAGCAGCCTCTGTGGCACCTTGTCAAAGACCTTTTGAAAATCTAAATAATCAACATCCATTGCATCCTCTTTATCCATCCTACTTGTAATCTCCTAAAAGAATTCCATCAGGTTCATCAGGCAAGATTTTCCCTTAAGGAAACTACAATGACTTTGTCCTATCTTGTTCTGTGTCACCAAATACTCCATCACCTCATCCTTAACAATTGACTCTAACCACTGAGGTCAGGCTAACTGATCTATAACTTCCTTTCTGCTGCCTCCCTCCTTTCTTAAAGAGTGGAGTAATATTTGCAATTTTCCAGTCCTCTAGCACCATACCAGAGTCCGATGATTCCTGGAAGATCATTACAAATGCCTCCATAATCTCTACTGCTTCTTCTTTCAGAACCCTGGGGTGCAGTTCATCTGGTTTGGGTGATTTATGTATCTTTCGGTCTTTCATCTTTTTCAGCACCTCCTCCCTTGTAATAATAACTGTACTCACTTCTCTTCCCTCACACCCTTCAACATCTGGCACACTGCTAGTGTCTTCCACAGTGAAGACTTGATGCCAAATACTCATTTAGTTCATCTGCCATCTCCTTGTCCCCTGTTCTTATTTCTCGGTCCTCATTTTCTAATGGTCCCATATCCACTCTCATCTCTCTTTCATTTTTTACATACTTGAAAAAGCTTTTTCCATCCACCTGGATATTGTTTGCTAGCTTGCTTTCATATTTCATCCTTTTCCCTCCTAATGATTCTTTTAGTTGCTCTCTGTAGGGTTTTAAAAGCTTCCCAATCCTCCATCTTCCGACTAATTTTTGCTTTGTTGTGTGCTCTCTCTTTTCCTTTTACATCAGCTTTGACTTCCCTTGTCAGCAATGGTTGCATTATTTTGCCATTTGAGTATTTCTTTGTTTTTGGGATCCAACTATCCAGCACCTTTCTCATTTTTCCAGAAACTCATGACATTGCTGCTCTGCTCTCATCCCTGTCAACATCTCCCCCAATTTACTTTGCTCAGCTCCTCTCTCATACAACTTTAATCTCCTTAACTCCACTGAAATACTGTTATCTCAGACTTTACATTCTCCCTGTCAGATTACTGTCTCCTAAGGGCTTCTTTACCTTAAACTCCATAATCCCCTCCGGTTCATTACAGAACGCCCAATTCAGTATTGCTCATTCCCTAGTAGGCTCGATGTCAAACTGCTCTAATATGTCATCTCATAGGCATTCAACAAATTTACTCTCCTGAGATCCATTAGTAACCTAATTTTCCCAATCTACCTGCATGTTAAGATCTCCCATGACTATTATAACATTGCCCTTTTAACAGGCCTTTTCTATTTCCCATTGTAATCTGTTGTCCACATTTCAGCTACTGTTTAGAGCAGTGGTCCCCAAACATCGGGCCGCGGACCGGTACCGGGCCGCAAAGCATGTGCTACTGGGCCGCGAGGAAACGATAGATTTGGCGATATGAGTCAGCTGCACCTTCTGCATTCCCTGTCACGCACTGTTGAACTTGAATGTACACGAGGTCATTACGCACACGTCATTCATGTCAGCGCAGGAAGAAGATCAACTCCTCGAGCTTGTAAATGACGACGGGCTGAAATGTATGTTTGACATAACATCTCTTCCGGCATTCCAGATCAAAGTCAAGGCTAAATATCCTGAGATAGCCACGAAAGCACTGCAAAGGTTGTTTCCATTTCCAACATATTTCTGCGAAGCTGGGTTTTCTGCAATGAATGCAGCGAAAACTAAATTGCGGAATAGACTGGACATAAGGAACCCCCTTCGAGTATCGCTGTCTCCCATCACCCCTTGATGGGACCGTCTTGTTGCAGGGAAACAAGCCCAGGGCTCCCACTGATTCAGCGATATTGGTGTGTTGCAATGATTTCGTATGTTCATACGGGGAAAATATGTGCTGTGTGTTTAATATCCAAACGTTACTTAAAATGTTATGATGCTATTGACTTATGAGTGACTTATAATTGACTTATCACTATATTCATGCGAGGAAAATATGTGCTGTGTTTTTAATATTAAATTTGTTAGATAAGCCCTTTTAGAAACGAAATTGAGTGTATTAGCCACTTATCAGTGACTTATGGTTGATTTATCACCTATCACCTATATTCCGGTCATTATTAACACCAACCCCCCCCCCCCCCCCCCCCAGGATTGCCAACTGTCCCATATTAGCCGGGACATCGCATACATTGGGCTAAATTGGTTTGTCCCATACGGGACCGCCCTTGTCCCTTTTCCCGTATTTCCCCCGCTAAGGTACAGCGTTCCTATGAAACCTTTGTGCCGAAATGGAGTAAAGCGAAAAAGCAATTACCATTAATTTATATGGGAAAATTTTTTGAGCGTTCCCAGACCCAAAATATAACCTACCAAATCATACCAAATAACACATAAAACCTAAAATAACACCAACATATAGTAAAAGCAGGAATGATATGATAAATACACAGCCTATATAAAGTAGAAATAATGTATGTACAGTGTAGTTTCACTAAACAGAATTGCCAAAAACGATTTGAAGAAAAAAAATCAGCACGTACATGGATGCGCACACAGGTGCCCGTGCAAGGCTTCATGGTCATGGTAATCTTTCTTGGGATAAACACGATGTATTTGACTGCTACTCTTGTCTGTTGGCAACCCTACCCGCACCCCCCCCTCCCGCCACCCGGTCGGCCAGTCTGCAAGAATATTGTCAATAATAAACCGGTCCATGGTGCGAAAAAGGTTGGGGACCCCTGGTTTAGAGGCCTGTACATAAATGATATCAGGGTCCTTTTACCCTTGCAGTTTTTTAACTCAACCCATAAAGATTCAA
The DNA here is from genome assembly GCF_030028105.1 of Mobula birostris. NCBI lineage: Eukaryota > Metazoa > Chordata > Chondrichthyes > Myliobatiformes > Myliobatidae > Mobula > Mobula birostris. The sequence goes on along the minus strand of NC_092373.1, from coordinate 102,570,501 downwards.
CATCTTCCAATCTTATGTCCAATTTTTCTAATAATTTGATGCCATTATTCATCAGCAGAGCTATGCGACCCCCTCTGTCTACCTTCCTTTCTCTCCAATACAATGTGTAACCTTGAACATTGAGCTCCCAACTACAACCATCCTTCAGCCACGATTCAGTGATGGCCACAACTTCATACCCGATAATCTGTAGAAGTGCAACAATTCCATCCAGCTTATTTCTTATACTCCGTGCATGGAGATATAACACTTTGAGTACTGTATTTCCTACCCTTTTTGATTCTGCATCCCTAATGTACTTATACTCACCCTGCTGTCTGCAATTTTGTCCTATCATCTGCCTGCCCTCCTTAGCAGTCTGACAGCAGGCTACCTTTGTATTTTTACCATCTGTCCTATCCTGAGTCCCTTCACTCCGGTTCCCACACCCCTGCCAAATTAGTTTAAACCCTCCCCAACAGCTCTAACAAACCTGCCCTCGAGAACATTGGTCCCCCATAGGCTCAGGTGCAACCTGTCACTTTTGTACAGGTCATACCTCCCGCAGAAGAGATCCCAATGATCCAACAATCTGAAGCCCTGTCCCCTGTGCCAGCTTCTCAGCCACGCATTTATCTGCTAAGTCATCCTGTTTCTACCCTCACTGGTGCATGGCACAGGTAGCAATCCAGAAATTACTACCCTGGAGGTCCTGCTTCTCAGCTTTTGTCTAGCTCTCTAAATTCTCTGTTCAGGACCTCTTGTACCAAGACATCTGGCTGCTCTTCCTACCCTTCCAAAATGTGGACGCATTCTGAGACATCCTTGACCCCGACACCTGGGAGGCAACATACCATCCAGGTATCCCGTTCACATCCACAGAATCTCCCATCTGTTCCTCTGACTATCGTGTCCCCTATCACTACCACTCCCCTCTTTTCCTTCTGCACCATGGACCCATGCTCAGTGCCAGTAACCTGATCTCCACAGCATTCTCCTGGGAGGCCGTCCCCCACAACAGTATCTAAAACAGTACCACACATCAAAGTTGCTGGTGAACACAGCAGGCCAGGCAGCATCTGTAGGAAGAGGTGCAGTCGACGTTTCAGGCCGAGACCCTTTGTCAGGACTAACTGAAGGAAGAGTGAGTAAAGGATTTGAAAGTTGGAGGGGGAGGGGGAGATCCAAAATGATAGGAGAAGACAGGAGGGGGAGGGATGGAGCCAAGAGCTGGACAGGTGATAGGCAAAAGGTATATGAGAGGATCATGGGACAGGAAGTCTGGGAAGAAAGACGGGGGGGGGGGGGGACCCAGAGGATGGACAAGGGGTATATTCAGAGGGACAGAGGGAGAAAAAGGAGAGTGAGAGAAAGAATGTGTGTATAAAAATAAGTAACAGATGGGGTATGAGGGGGAGGTGGGGCCTTAGCGGAAGTTAGAGAAGCCGATGTTCATACCATCAGGTTGGAGACTACCCAGATGGAATATAAGGTGTTGTTCCTCCAACCTGAGTGTGGCTTCATCTTTACAGTAGAGGAGGCCGTGGATAGACATGTCAGAATGGGAATGGGATGTGGAATTAAAATGTGTGGCCACTGGGAGATCCTACTTTCTCTGGCAGACAGAGCGTAGATGTTCAGCAAAGCGGTCTCCCAGTCTGCGTCGGGTCTCGCCAATATATAAAAGGCCACATCGGGAGCACCGGACGCAGTATATCACCCCAGTCGACTCACAGGTGAAGTGTTGCCTCACCTGGAAGGACTGTTTGGGGCCCTGAATGGTGGTAAGGGAGGAAGTGTAAGGGCATGTGTAGCACTTGTTCCGCTTACACGGATAAAAGTGCCAGGAGGGAGATCAGTGGGGAGAGATGGGGGGGACGAATGGACAAGGGAGTCGCGTAGGGAGCGATCCCTGCGGAATGCAGAGAGATGGGGTGAGGGAAAGATGTGCTTAGTGGTGGGATCCCGTTGGAGGTGGCGGAAGTTACGGAAAATAATATGTTGGACCCGGAGGCTGGTGGGGTGGTAGGTGAGGACCAGGGGAACCCTATTCCTAGTGGGGTGGTGGGAGGATGGAGTGAGAGCAGATGTACTTGAAATGGGGGAGATGCGTTTAAGTGCAGAGTCGATAGTGGAGGAAGGGACGCCCGTTTCTTTAAAAAAGGAAGACATCTCCCTCGTCCTAGAATGAAAAGCCTCATCCTGAGAGCAGATGCGGCGGAGACGGAGGAATTGTGAGAAGCGGATGGCATTTTTGCAAGAGACAGGGTGAGAAGAGGAATAGTCCAGATAGCTGTGAGAGTCAGTAGGCTTATAGTAGACATCAGTGGATAAGCTGTCTCCAGAGACAGAGACAGAAAGATCTAGAAAGGGGAGGGAGGTGTCGGAAATGGACCAGGTAAACTTGAGGGCAGGATGAAAGTTGGAGGCAAAGTTAATAAAGTCAACGAGTTCTGCATGCGTGCAGGAAGCAGCGCCAATGCAGTCGTCGATGTAGCGAAGGAAAAGTGGGGGACAGATACCAGAATAGGCACGGAACATAGATTGTTCCACAAAGCCAACAAAAAGGCAGGCATAGCTAGGACCCATACGGGTGCCCATAGCTACACCTTTAGTTTGGAGGAAGTGGGAGGAGCCAAAGGAGAAATTATTAAGAGTAAGGACTAATTCCGCTAGACAGTGCAGAGTGGTGGTAGAGGGGAACTGATTAGGACTGGAGTCCAAACAGAAGCGTAGAGCTTTGAGACCTTCCTGATGGGGGATGGAAGTATATAGGGACTGGACATCCATGGTGAAAATAGAGCGGTGGGGGCCAGGGAACTTAAAATCATCGAAAAGTTTAAGAGCGTGAGAAGTGTCACGAACATAGGTCGGAAGAGATTGAACAAGGGTGATAAAACCGTGTCGAGGTATGCAGAAACGAGTTCAGTGGGGCAGGAGCAAGCTGAGACAATAGGTCGGCCAGGACAGGCAGGTTTGTGGATCTTGGGTAGGAGGTGGAAACGGGAAGTGCGAGGTGTGGGAACTATAAGGTTGGTAGCAGTGGATGGGAGATCCCCTGAGCGGATAAAGTTCGTGATGGTGTGGAAGACAATGGCCTGGTTCTCCTTAGTGGGGTCACGATCGAGGGGTAAATAAGAGGAGGTATCCGCGAGTTGTCGTTGTGCCTCAGCAAGGTAGAGGTCAGTACGCCAGACTACAACAGCACCCCCCTTATCGGCGGGTTTAATAATAAGGTTAGGATTAGTGCGGAGGGAGTGGAGAGCAGAGCGTTCCGAAGGAGTGAGGTTGGAATGGGGGCAAGGTGCGGTGAAGTCGAGACGGTTGATGTCCCGCCAGCAGTTAGCGATAAAGAGATCCAGAGCAGGTAGAAGACCAGAGCAGGGTGTCCATGAAGAAGAGGAGGGTTGAAGACGGGAGAAGGGGTCATCGGTGGGGGTGGAAGAGTCCTTGCCGAAGAAGTAGGCTCGGAGACAGAGACGGCGGAAGAAAAGTTCCGCATCATGGCGAACACGGAACTCGCTGAGATGTGGGCGAAGGGGGACAAATGTGAGGCCCTTACTGAGGACAGAGCGCTCTGCCTCCGACAGTTGAAGGTCGGAGGGGATGGTAAAGACCCAGCATGGATGAGAGCTGGGATCAGAGGGGGGAGGGGGGAGGCTGGGGGTGTCAATGGAGAGGGGAGGGTTGGGGTGAGGGGAAGATGGAGCCTCTGAGGGCCCAGAAGCTGACAGTGGGATCTGAGGGAGACGGGATTGCAGAGTATTGGTGGGGGAAGGGGAGACGGGAGTCACAATAGCAGCACATAAAGACCCGGCCTGGAGTTCAAGGCTGAAATCTTGAGAGCTGGGATAAGAGGGGGGAGGGGGAAGGCTGGGGGTGTCAATGGAGAGGGGAGGGTTGGGGTGAGGGGAAGATGGAGCCTCTGAGGGCCCAGGAGTTGACGGTGGGATCTGAGGGAGACGGGGTTGCAGAGTGGTGGTGGGGGAAAGGGACACAATAGTAGCACATAAAGATCCGGCCTGGAGTTCAAGGCTGGAATCTTGAGAGCCTTGAATCTAAAACAGTACACTCATTATTGAGGGAAATGGCCACAGAGGTACTCTGCGCTCACTGGCTATTCACATTTCCATTCCTTCTCTTGACAGTCACCCACCTCCTGCAACTTAGGGCTGACTGCTTCTCTGTAACTCCGATCGATAATCCTGTCACTCCCTGCTTATCTGCCTTCTTTGTAACATGTTGGACCCAGAGTAGATCTTCAGGGATGCTCACACACAGGAGCTTGAAACTGCTGACCCTTTCCACTGCTAATTCCTCAATCAGGACTGGTGTGTGTTCCTCTGACTTCCCCTTCCTAAAGTCCACAACGGATTTGCTGGTGCTTCTGATGTTTGCTGCAAGGTTGTTGTTGTGACACCACTCAACTGGTGGATGTATATCGCTCCTGTTAGCCTCTGTGTCACCATCTGAAATTAAAGTCATAGAGTCGTAGAAAAGTACAGCACAGAAACAGGTCCTTCAGCCCATATAGTCTGTGCTAAACCATTTCAGCTGCTTAGTCCCATTGATCTGCACCTTATTCTGCCAACGACAGTTGTGTCATCAGCATTCGGGCTGTGCCCAGTTACACAGTCGAGGGTATAGAGAGAGTAGAGCAGTGGGCAAAGCAAGCACCCTTGAGATGTGACTGATGAGACGTCAGCGAGGAGGAGATGTTCCGATCCGCAGTCACTGTGGGCCCCTGATGAGGAAATCATGGATCCAGTTGCAGACAGAGGGGCAGAAGCACAAGTTTTGGGGCTTGTTGATTGGAAAAGAGGGTACGATTGTGGATGCCGCTGAGCTGTAATCAATAAACAGCAGCCTGGCATAGGTATTGCTGTTATAGTTGATTCTAACCATGACGAACCTCTCAAAGCTCTTTATCTCTGCAGATGAGAGTGCCACTGGACGATAGTTACTAAGGCAGCTCACCTTGCTCTCCTTGGGCACCTGTATGATTGTCGCCCTTTTGAAGTAGGTAGTAACCTCCGACTGCAGCAGAGAGAGGTTGAAGATGTCTTCAGATACTCCTGTCGGTTGGCTCGCTCAGGTTTTCGGTGTCCTACCCGGTACACCTTCAGGGCCTGATGCCTTGCGACAGTTCACTCTCTTGAAAGGTGTTCTGATATTGGCTTCTGAGACAGAGATCACGGGGTCACCAGATGTTGCAGGGATTTGTACAGGTGTAGTTTTATTCTCCTTTTCAAGGTGTGAATTAAAGAGGTTGAGCTCATCTGGGAGTGAAGAAACAGCTATTTAAGATGCTAGATTTTGCCTTGTAGGAAGTAATGGCCTGCAAACACTGCTAGAGCTGATATACATCAGATTCTGCTCTCAGAATTGTTTTCTTCCCTTAAAATAGTCTTCTGTAGGTTATACCTGGACTTCCTTATACCCCTGGATTGCCATTCCTGAAGGCCACAGATCTTGCCCTCAGCATGTTCAGTGTTTTTAACCTGTGGATTACCAGGAGAGATGTAGACCAGGTGGGCACAAGAGTAGAGGAGTCCGGAGATGAGGATGGAGGTGAATGAAGAATCCTTACTTGACGATTGTTTTGTAGGGAACTCAGGAATCACCACACACACAGAATAGATAAGTAAACTTTAGAGTGAGCAAAGACAAACAAAACAAAGGGAACTTAAACAGAGAAACAAAACAAGGCACACATGTGCTGATAACTAAAACAAGACACAATGGAAATTATCAGCTGATGATCTGGTGAGGAGGAATGCTGAAGCCTGGAGGATACCGGTGCCCCCTGGTGATCAGAGTAAAGCATGACAGTAGGAATGTATCTGATTCTGAACCAGGTGGTTGAAGCCTTCAGGTTTCTGTACTGCTTGCTCAGCGACAGCAATGAGAATAGGGTACGATTTGCATGGTGGGGATCCTTGTTGATACATTATGCTGTCTTGAGGCAGCACCTTATGTAGAAGCAGTGAATCCAATAAAGTTTTGGCAGTGCACCAGGTGCAGAATGTTGAGACCTTGTATACTAATCTTCAGCAGTCTGCTGGTTAAGCTGCACTCTGACTGCAGGGGTGGTATCTTCACACTTTACCCTAACTGGCCAAGGGCAACTTCACCCTACTGAAAGCAGAGCCTGTTACTCTGACCACTGTCAATGCTGAAAGATCTACTTCCTTCCTAAGGTAATTTTGGAGCTGTTCACTTTCTGTTTAGTTAATTAGTTTAATACTTTTGAGGAGGAGGAATGATTCTATTGACTTTGCTATCATGTATATTTACTGGTGTTTTAAAAAAATCAATATCAACACTCACCCAAAGAAGTCCATTGTGACTGTCAATAAGTTACATGGACACTGGAATAGTGGATGTGAAAGGTCTTTATTCTGCACAGGGAAGTATTCAGAAAAAAATGATGGGAGTCTTTCAACTGAGAAAACTCTCAGGAAAAGCTCAAAGATTCAAAGATTCAATGTACATTTATTATCAAAGAACGTATAAATTATACACAATAGACAATAGACAATAGGTGCAGGAGCAGGTCATTCGGCCCTTCGAGCCAGCACAGCCATTCACTGTGATCATGGCTGATCATCCACAATCAGTATCCAGTTCCTGCCTTATCCCCATAACCTTTGATTCCGCTATCTTTAAGAGCTCTATCCATCTCTTTTTTGAAAGCATCCAGAGACTTGGCCTCCACAGCCTTCTGGGGCAGAGCATTCCATATACCCACCACTCTCTGGGTGAAAAAGTTTTTCCTCAACTCCGTTCTAAATGGCCTACTCCTAATTCTTAAACTGTGGCCTCTGGTTCTGGACTTACCCATCAGCGGGAACCTGCTTCCTGCCTCCAGCGTGTCCAATCCCTTAATAATCTTATATGTTTCAATAAGATCCCCTCTCAGCCTTCTAAATTCCAGAGTATACAAGCCCAGTCGCTCCAATCTTTTGACATATGACAGTCCCACCATCCCGGGAATTGACCTTGTGAACCTACACTGCACTCCCTCAATAGCAAGAATGTCCTTCCTCAAATTTGGAGACCAAAACTGCACACAGTACTCCAGCTGTGGTCTCACTAGGGCCCTGTACAGCTGCAGAAGGACCTCTTTGCTCTTATACTCAATTCCCCTTGTTATGAAGGCCAGCATGCCATTAGCTTTCTTCACTGTCTGCTGTACTTGCATGCTTGCTTTCAGTGACTAATGTACAAGAACACCTAGATCTCATTGTACTTCCCCTTTTCCTAACTTGACTCCATTTAGTTAATAATCTGCCTTCCCGTTCTTACCACCAGAGTGGATAATCTCACATTTATCCACATTAAACTGCATCTGCCATGCATCTGCCCACTCACCCAACCTGTTCAAGTCACCCTGCATTCTCATAACATCCTCCTCACATTTCACACTGCCACCCAGCTTTGTGTCATCGGCAAATTTGATAATGTTACTTTTAATTCCCTCATCTAAATTATTAATATATATTGTAAACAGCTGCGGTCCCAGCACTGAACCCTGCGGTACCCCACTGGTCACCGCCTGCCATTCCGAAAGGGACCCGTTAATCGCTACTCTTTGTTTTCTGTCAGCCAGCCAATTTTCAATCCATGTCAGTACTCTGCCCCCAATACCATCTGCCTTAATTTTGCCCACTAATCTACTATGTGGGACTTTATCAAAGGCTTTCTGAAAGTCCAGGTACACTACATCCACTGGCTCTCCCTTGTCCATTTTCATAGTTACATCCTCAAAAAATTCCAGAAGATTAGTCATGCACGATTTCCCCTTCGTAAATCCATGCTGACTCGGACCAATCCTGTTACTACTATCCAGATGTGTCGTAATTTCATCTTTTATAATTGACTCCAGCATCTTTCCCACCACCGACGTCAGGCTAACTGGTCTATAATTCCCTGTTTTCTCTCTTCATCCCTTCTTGAAGAGAGGGACAACGCTAGCCACCCTCCTATCCACAGGAACTGATCCTGAATCTATAGAACATTGGAAAATGATTACCAATGCGTCCACGATTTCTAAAGCCACCTCCTCAAGTACCCTGGGATGCAGACCATCAGGTCCCAGGGACTTATCAGCCTTCAGACCAACAGTCTATCCAACACCATTTCCTGCCTAATATAAATTTCCTTCAGTTCATCCATTACCCTAGGTCCTTTGTCCACTATTACATCTGGGAGATTGTTTGTGTCTTCCCTAGTGAAGACAGATCTAAAGTATCTGTTCAACTCGTCTGCCATTTCCTTGTTCCCCATAATAAATTCACCAGCTTCTGTCTTGAAGGGCCCAATTTTGGCCTTAACTATTTTTTTCCTTTTCACGTACCTAAAGAAGCTTTTACTATTCTCCTTTAAGTTCTTGGCTAGTTTACCTTCGTACCTCATTTTTTCTCCACGTATTGCCTTTTTAGTTACCTTCTGTTGCTCTTTAAAAGTTTCCCAATCCTACGGCTTCCCACTCATCCTTGCTATGTAATACTTCTTCTCTTTTATTTTTATACTGTCCATTACTTCCCTTGTCAGCCACGGCCTCCCCTTACTCCCCTCAGGATCTTCCTTCCTCTTTGGAATGAACCGATCCTGCACCTTCCGCATTATTCCCAGAAACACTTGCCATTGCTGTTCCACTGTCATCCCTGCTCAGGTATTGTTCCATTGAACTTTGGCCAGCTCCTCCCTCATAGCACCATAGTTCCCTTTATTCAACTGTAATACTGACACTTCCGAGTTTCCCTTCTCCCTCTCAAATTGTAGATTAAAACTTATCATATTATGGTCACTACCTCCTAACGGCTCCTTTACCTCGAGGTCCCTGATCAAATCCAGTTCATTGCACAACACTAAATATAGAATTGCGTTCTCTCTGGTAGGCTCCAGTACAAGCTGTTCTAAGAATCCATCTCGGAAGGACTCCACAAACTCCCTTTCTTGGGGTCCAGTACCAACCTTATTCCTCCAGTCTACCTGCATGTTGAAGTCCCCCATAACAACTGTACATTACCATTGCGACCTGCCAATTTTAACTCTTCACTCAACTTACAGCCTACATCCAGACTACTGTTTGGAGGCCTGTAGATAACTCCCATCAGGGTCTTTCTACCCTTAGAATTTCTCAGTTCTATCCATACTGACTCTACGTCTCCTGATTCTATGTCCCCCCTCGCAAGGGACTGAATATCATTCCTCACCAACAGAGCCACCCCACCCCCTCTGCCCATCAGTCTGTCCTTTCGATAGGATGTATACCCTTAAATATTCATTTCCCAGGCCCTGTCCACTTGAAGCCATGTCTCTGTTATTCCAAAACATCATACTTACCAATTTCCAGCTTTGCCTCAAGCTCATCCACTTTATTTCTTATACTCCGTGCATTCATATACAATACTTTTAATTCATTACTCCCTTCACCTCCCATATCAATTCCTATTTCACTTGGCCATACTGTACGATCCCTTCTTGAGCTTTCTGCTCTGTTGATTCTGCTGTCATTCTTAACTTTTCTTATTCTCACTTTCCCTTTATCTCCATCCTTATGTTTCCAGTTCATCCCCTCCCCCCCCACTACTTAGTTTAAACACACCCGTGTTGCAGAGGCAAACCTGCCTGCCAGAATGCTGGTGCCCCGCTTATTAAGGTGCAACCCGTCCCTTTTGTACAATTCATCCTTACCCCGAAACATACCCCAGCGGTCCAAGAATGTAAATCCTTGCTTCCTGCACCAGTTCCTCAGCCACACATTCAGATCCACATACACATAGAACATAGACCATAGAACATAGAATAGTACAGCACAGTACAGGGCCTTTGGCCCACAATGTTGTGCCGACCCTCAAACCCTGCCTCCCATATAAGCCCCCACCTTAAATTCCTCCATATACCTGTCTAGTAGTCTCTTAAACTTCACTAGTGTATCTGCCTCCACCACTGACTCAGGCAGTGCATTCCACACACCAACCACACACTGAGTAAAAAACCTTCCTCTAATATCCCCCTTGAACTTCCCACCCCTTACTTTAAAGCCATGTCCTCTTGTATTGAGCAGTGGTGCCCTGGGGAAGAGGCGCTGGCTATCCACTCTATCTATTCCTCTTAATATCTTGTACACCTCTATCATGTCTCCTCTCATCCTCCTTCTCTCCAAAGAGTAAAGCCCTAGCTCCCTTAATCTCTGATCATAATGCATACTTTCTAAACCAGGCAGCATCCTGGTAAATCTCCTCTGTACCCTTTCCAATGCTTCCACATCCTTCCTATAGTGAGGCGACCAGAACTGGACACAGCACTCTAAGTGTGGCCTAACCAGAGTTTCATAGAGCTGCATCATTACATCGCGACTCTTAAACTCTATCCCTCGACTTATGAAATCTAACATCCCATAAGCTTTCTTAACTACCCAATCCACCTGTGAGGCAACTTTCAGGGATCTGTGGATATGTACCCCGAGATCCCTCTGCTCCTCCACACTACCTGGAGATTTGTCTGCTTACAGGCAGCCACAAAGCATGAAACCCTAATAATCCAATTTACAAAAAGAGAGACCAAATCCACAGTGCAGAGAAAGAGAAAATAAAAACCCAGAAATCATGTAAACAATAGAAGCAAGCAACAGCATTCTGAAGCAGCCTGAGTCCCTGGCTCCACTCCCAGAGTAGAATGAGGGAAATCAACCCAACCCTTGCCTCCATTCCCGACAACAAGGTTTCCAGTCTGTCTGTGCCAACATTAAGTTGTCCAAGTATCAGGCAGTGCTTTGGTCTAGGAACGGACTCTGACCCCAGAATACGCTTGGGCCGCCCAGCCTGAAGCCATTCTCGATCTCACCAAACCAGTTTGGGGCTTGGAGTGATCCAACCTTGCAACTGGGTTACGTGCAAGGACATCGATCTCTTGCGCATTGACTCTTCTCCAAATTGCTCAGTCCTTCTCCGGCAGTTATACCAACTCTGTCTGTGCCCCTGGCTAGAAAAACTTGTGCCTCGCAATGCCCCAGCACGACTCATCCCCTGAATCAGCCTTGCCTCTGCCTACCTCCTCACTGTCTGCAGGGATAGTTCACCACAATTTGCTTCAGAAAAGATGTTATAAGTAATATTTTGTCGAATTTCTCGCCTTGCGAACTACCAGTAAGCTGTCTCACATCTTCGGTTGTGATCTCGAAATAGAGTGAGATTTTATATGTCCTTTAAACTCAGAGACTACAGCAGGTTTGAAGCTAGTTTCAGTGGTTATAATGGCCTACTTAGTTGAAAAGTTTTGGGTATACACCAGTAACTTTGCAGAATTAGAAATTTACATTGAGAGGTCTTCTCAATTGACAGAACGTCATTGAACATATTAGCACCTGTGGATGCTCCAGAGGTTTCTGAGCATGAAATGTCATTCATTCCATACAGTTTATACCATCACAGCAGTTTTGGTATATGTGAGCACATTCTGCAAACAAAGCACCATTGCCACCCTTTGTCCACTGCCCATGTAACTCGTTCACAGTCACAATGGACCTCTTTGGGTGAGTGTTGATATCGATTTTTTTAAAACACCAAGTAAATATACATGATTAAAAAGTCAATAGAATCATTCTTCCTTCTCAAAAGCATCCTTTAGAAGTGCTGGATCTGGAGGTGTTGTAGGATTTTGTGAAATAAACATGCAAGAGTCATTTTATGTGCGTAACAAAAGCTGCAGCCCTTTACTTCCATTACCAACACAACAAAAGCAGTCACTTTACTCTGACTTCATTATGTCAGACATCGTCTCTTGAAGTGAGCACAACAGCTCAAAGACGCTGTTTGTAAGTTATGCCGAACGGTTTCTGTTATGAACAATATATATCATCTGTCACAAAATGCTGGAGGAACGCAGCAGGCCAGGTGGCATCTGGAAAAGAGTAAAGTTGACGTTTTGGGCGGAGACCTTTTAGGAGCAAGACTGGAGAAGCAAAGATGAAGAGAAGATTTAAAAGGTGGGGGGAGTGGAGGGAGAACCACAAGGTGAGAGATGAAGCCAGGAGGGGGAGGGGTGAAGTAAAGAGCTGGGAAGCTGATTGGTGAAAGAGATACACGGCTGGCAAAGGGGAAATCTAATAGGAGAGGACAGAAGGCCATGGAAGAACGAAAAGGTGGGGGAGAAGCACCAGAGGGAGGCGAGGAGAGGCAAGGATATAAGGTGAGAGAGGGAAAAAGCAATGGAAAATAGTGAAGAGTGGCAGGACAATATCAGAAGTTTGTGAAAATTCGATGTTTATGCCATCAGGTTGGAGGCTACCCAGACAGAATATAAGGTTTTGTTCCTCCAACCTGAGTGTGACCTCATCACGACAGTGGAGGAGACCATGGATGGACATATCGGAATGGGAATGGGAATGGGAAGTGGAATTAAATCGGGTGGCCACTTGGTACCCGTCCCTTCTGGCAGACAGAACCTAAGTGTTTGGCGAAGCGGTCTCCCAATCTACGTTGGGTCTCACCGATATACGGGAGGCCACACCAGGAGCACTGGACACAGTATGCGGCCCAACAGACGCACAAGTGTTGACTCACCTGGAAGGACTGTTTGGGGCCTTGAATGGTAGTGAAGGAGGAGGTGTAGGGGCATGTGTAGCACTTGTTCTGCTTGCAAGGATAAGTGCCGGGAGGGAGATCAGTGGAGAGGGACAAATGGACAAGAGGATCATGTAGGGAGTGATCCCAGCAGAAAGCAATAAGTAAGGAGGGGGAGGGAAAGATGTGCTTGGTGATGGGATGCTGTTGGTGATGGTGGAAGTTTTGGAGAATTATATGCTGGATGTGGAGGCTACAGGGGTTGTAGGTGAGGACAAGAGGAACCCTATCCCTGGTAGGATGGCAGGAGGGTGGGGTGAGAGCAGACGTGTGTGAAATGGAAGAGATGCGTTCCTCTAGCGTTTTGTGTGTGTTGCTTGGATTTCCAGCATCTGCATATTTTCTCTTGTTTGTGTCATCTGTCACCCACTATATTACCATATAACGTTATCTAACTATTTTTTTAGAGATACAGCACAGTAACAGGTCCTTCTGGCCCAAGAGCCCAGGCTGCCCAATTATACCCATGTGAGGAATTAACCTAATAAGCTGTAGGTGTTTGGAACGTGGGAGGAAACCAGGGTCACCCAGAGGAAACCCGTGTAGCCATGGGGAGACAATGATGGGAATGAATTTGGGTCACTATGCTGTAAAGAGCCATGCTAACAGCTACACTACTGTCTCATTGATTGTTGTCCAGAAGGTTCTTTGGAAGTCAAGAGGAGGCACAAATCCTACGGTTATGGGCGCTTTATTTGAAGTTGATTAAAGTACCTGTCAAGCAGTGTCAGCTTGAAACAAGTTAAAACAGGTGAGTAAGTAGAGAACTTGTCTTCTTCCTTTAGATGTTCACTCCAAAAACTGCCTTTTTTGCATGAGTTCAGAAGGCACCTTCCCAGTGGTGTATATTTGTGTAATTTAAGTTGTGTACGTTACGCTGTCCTAAATGGAATAATGACTCTGGAAAAACAGGGCATCACGGTAGCATGATGCTTTACAGTATCCAGGTTCAATTCTGGCCGCTGCCTGTAATGAGTTTGTATATTCTCCCTGTGGCCCCTGTAATGAATTTGTATGTTCTCCCCATGACCCCTGTAAGGAGCTTGTATGTTCCCCCTTGTCCCTGTAAGGAGTTTGTATGTTCTCCCCATGGCCCCTGTAAGGAGTTTGTATGTTCTCCCCGTGGCCCCCGTAAGGAGTTTTTATGTTCTCCTCGTGGCCCTCGTAAGGAGTTTATATGTTCTCCCCGTGGCCCCCGTAAGGAGTTTGTATGTTCTCCCCATGGCCCCTGTAAGTTTCTTCCAAATATTTTGGTTTCCTCCCACTGTCCAAAGATAGGTTAATTGGTCATTGTAAATTGTCCTGTGATTAGACTAGGATTTAACTGGGGGATTGTTGGGCAGTGCAAAGGATTGGAAAGGCCTATTCTGTGCTGTATGTCAATAATAATAATAATAATAATAATAATAATATTGTCTATGTCCACTGTAAAAATGGCACATTCTGTCAATCAGAGCATATTATCTCCCTTCCACATAATTTGATTAGGATCCTGTTATTGTGGTTATGGCTTCTCTGCTATGAGACACATGAAAACCTTACCCTACTATCCTGAGCCCAAATATATATAGGTTATACCAGAAAGAAGTCGTTTGCAACAATGCTATTCCAAATATATGCTGTGTTAGATGTATAAGGGAAGTAAAAAATGTTGCTACAGTTCTAGAAAGTGTAAGCAATGAACTGTTTGTGTTGCACAGAAATTAACAGTGGAAATAGATGCAGTGTGTAAAATGGTCTTCCAAAATCATCTGACATTAGATCTTTACTTAGCCATTAAGTGTGGCGGGGGGGGGGGGGAGCGCAGGTTACATCAGTAGATATAGGCAGAGTGCTTTTACCATATCTGATGAGTCTGATTTGGCTGATTATATTCATAAAGAAGGAAATAAGCTACATCAATCCGATTGTGGGATTTCTTTGACTGGTTCAAATCAGCCCTAGGGGTTACTTGATGTTACAAGGTATAATATTTACTTTGGTATGCCTTATCATAGTTTACATCTTAATTACTTGTATAGGGACCATTTTCAGTGACAAATCTGTTAAAAATGCAACAGCAACAAGCAACATCAGAACAGATTTAATTATGTTGGTAGTTAATGATTTCATTGGACAGAATCTGGCTGGTTAGTGATTTAATCACTGTACTCCAGCAACAAATGCACTGATTCAGAGGTTACTAACACAATAACTTGCTGTCTCTGCCTTCACTTCCTGTTATGTAGCCATGTTTCTCATTGACATGCAAACTGAATGCCAGGGATTCCTGATTTTGTTGCTGTGCATGATGTTGTCTTTAGAGTCTGAAATGCTTTCACTTGTTTTTCAGTGAGAGTCAGAGGGCCATTTGAGCAATTGCTGCCCTTCATCAGATTGTGTCATGGTCCGGTTCATGAAGTCTGCGTTCCAGTTCACGGTCCGGTCTGTGGACTCTGGAGTCTGGGTCTTCCAGCTGTCCCTAGTTTCAGTTGGGCTTAATCATAGGCACCTGTTGCTCATCTTGGGGCTGGGAATATAAGTAGCCCTGGGTTCGAGTGTGGTTGCTGGTTCGTCTTGTCAGTATCCTGTCCTCACCTCTGTGGGGTAAGTCAGGCTGTCTTTGCCATTACCCTGTGGTTGGATCAGTCCCTTCCTGTTCTTGCTTCCGTTGGGTAAGCCAGGATGTCTTTGCTGTTACCCTAAGGCTGGATTGATCCCTTCCCTTCCCTTCATCCTTTGCATGAAGCCTTGGCCTGAAGACTTGCCTGCATCCTCGCCTGTTTCGCTGTCAAATTCTACTGCCAGAGCAAGACCGGAGCCTTGCTGTGCCTAGATAAGGAACTGCCTTTCATTGTTTGGAACTGTCTCTGTGTCCACGCCTTCACGAGGTAGGTCCGGCCATTTGCCACTACCTTGTGTTGGGAACCACCTCTGTGTCCACACCTTCGCTAGGCAGGTCTGGCCGTTTGCCGTTAGCTTGTGTTGAGAACCGTCTCTATGTCCACACCTGCACTAGGCAGGTCTGGCCGTTTGCCGTTAGCTTGTGTTGAGAACCGTCTCTATGTCCACACCTGCACTAGGTAGGTCTGGCCGTTTGCCGCCACCTAGTGTGAGGAACCGTCTCGTTTGTGTTCAGCATTCTGTGTATGAGTCCTGGCCCTACGGTCCTGTTCCCAAGGAGGGGTCCCGGCTCTGCGTTCCATGTTTGTATCTCTCAAGTCCAAGTCTCCGTGTTCCCATGCTTGAGACCAAGGCTCTGTGTTCCTGTCCTCCCCAAGACCAAAGCTCTGTGTTCTGCGTTCCTGTCGTCCCAAGTCCAAGGCTCGGCTGTTCCTGAGTACCAAGTCAAGGATTCATCTTCTCGTCCTGTCCATGTGCCTCATCCTGTTTTGCAGTACCCTCATCTTGCTCAGGAGACTCTTGTTCTGTCCTGTAGCCTTGCCTAGTCCTGTCTCCCAAGACCACGTCATGTCTTCGCTTAGTTCCGGAGTCCGAGCCAGAGTCAAGACCCAGGTTCTGGGTCCTTGTTCAGTCTCCGGCTCGGAGTCTGAACCCAAGCCTCGTCATGTTCTCGCCTCGAAGAACCCAAGCCTTGTCATGTCCTCGCCTCAAAGTACCCAAGCCATGAAGAGCCCAAGCCATGTCCGGTCCTGTAGCCAGGTCATGTCCTCACCTAGCTCCGGGGTCTGAGCCCGAGTCAAGACCCAGGTTCTGGGTCCTTGTCCAGTCTCCGGCTCGGAGTCCAAGCCCAGGCTCCTAGTTCCCAGTTCCTTGTCCTGGTCCTGCTTGCCGAGCCAATGTTCTAGCCCAATTCTGTGTTCTTGTCCCAGCTCTCTAGTCAAGTCCTGTTCCTAGTACTTTAGTGTCTGTGTCTTGCATTTGGGTCCACTCCCATTGCCCCCCTTATGACAAATTGTTGGTTGAGTGGTTATGCAAATTCAGTATATGTGCTCTGTTGCAGATATACAAACCCTGAAATGTTCAGAGCTGCTGGACTTTTGCAGATAGTTTTGCTGATTTGACTCTGCAGTGTTTCAAGATGGCACCGGTAGCTGGCGACTCTGCGCGTGCTCTCCCGAGCAAACTGCCCTCTACACTATCCTATACCTAAGAAACCCTTCTAAACCTCCAATCTGCTACATCTAGCAAGATCAACAACACCCTGGCAAAGCTACTGACCCAGCTGGAGATCATCACACCAGAATTGCTTCTTCAACTCCGGACTGCACCTGGACCCTACCAGCGAGGCCTGGTCCGAGGCCCACCACGTTCCCGGAGACCCACGGCCTGCTACCGTGCCGGAGAGCTTGGAGACGCAGCCATTCTGACCAGCACCTCTCTGGAGCAGACGACCATACAGGAGTAATGTCGGAGACCTCAAAGTGCCCCAGACACTTCTCCGGAGCGAACACCGTAAAGCCCCGTTGGTGGCCATCCACAGCTGCCGGAAGTGAGGCCTCTGCCGCTGACCTTGGAAATCGAGCCTGAGGCTTGGCTGGAGCAGAGGCCTCCGCAACCGTGACTCAACTCACGGACTTGTTTCAGCCAGGAGCCTGGCCTCCGGGATTAAGCGTCGGCTTCGGGGCCTGACCCAATCGACAGCCCGGACCCCCGGCAGCTGGAAGTGGCAGCGGAGCCTCCCCCACAACTTGGTCCAACCCGGAGCGCCCGCCGACGCGATCCGCCGATCAATAACTGCGGGAACAGCACGCTGCATCAATGGAAACCTGGAAAGATGCACTATTTACCGAGGAAGCGTGGGAAAAGAGCTGGGCTGCTGGTCAGATTGAAGCTGAGGGGCTTCAGGGTCCCTACGCCCACCATCCTGCTAGCCGTAGTGCATACATGCAAGCCTTAGAGAACAAGGTAGATGATCTTAAAGGCTGATTTATACTTCTGCGTCAACTCGACGCTGTAACCTACGCAAGTGGCCTACGTGCGTTGTGAGCATTTATACTTGTGTGTTGGTGTGTCTGCGTCGTTCTGCAATTCGGGCATGTCGTGCATGCACACTCATCTGCCAGTGCAAGGCTTCATGGTCATGGTAGTCTTTCTCGGGGTAAACAGGTTTAAAGCGAGCATCTTTTTTCGTAAAAGCAAAATGTGTCCTCCATAATTTCGGAAAGCATTTATGGAAAGCATTGCAGCCAGAGTTCCTTCCTTACCCTTCAGTCACCCAATGGGAAGCTATTGCAGTGTAGGAGGAAATGCGATGCTACCAAGCGAACCAATCACAGTTGTTCGGTCTGCGTTGCCACGACGTGTAGTTACATTTTGGGAGAGGTGCACGTCAGGCTACGGCGTAGGGACCCACGTAGGCTCTGTGTAGGGTTCGCGGTGACACCGTACTTATAGCATTGAGTTGACGCATATGTATAAATCATCCTTTAAGGGAGACTCACCTACTGCAGGGAGATGCAGAACTGCTGTGTATTATGTTCACCAAGACCTGGCTCTCCCCTGCCACCACCGACTGTGCCATCCGACCAGAGAGATTTTTGATCCATTAAATGGACCGCACGGCATCTTTGGGCAAGACGAAGGAAGGTGGTGTCTGCCTACTGATCAACACTGCCTGCTGCTCGGACACAGTGGCACTGACAAGCTCCTGCAGCCCGGACCTGGAACACCTGTGGATGAAGTGTCGTCCCTACTATATTCCACGGGAATTCACCTCGGTCATACTGACAGCGGTCTACATTCCCCCCCAGGTGGACATGGAGTGTGCTCTGAACATACTATATGCCAACATCAGGGAACTTGACACCAAGTATCCGGAGGCTTTGCTCATTACAGCTGGGGACTTTAACCAGGTCAACCTCAGTAAGGTGCTGCCAAAGTTATATCAACATGTCTCCTGCCCCACTAGAGGCCCGAATATACTTGACCACTGCTACACAGCAGTCAAGGATGCCTACCGTTCCGTCCCACGACCTCACTTCCGAAAATCAGATCATCAGGCCTTACTCCTCCTCCCGGCTTACAAACAGAAATTGAAGCGGGAGGTCACGGTGTCAAAAGTGGTGTCGCGTTGGACGGAGGAAATGGATGGGGTCCTCCGTGACTGCTTTGAATCGGTGGACTGGTTAGTATTCAAGGACTCAGCAGCTAACCTCGATGAGTATGCCTCAGCTGTCACGGACTTTATTTGGAAATGCACGGAGGACTGTGTGTCTCGCAAGACGATCCGGGTATTCCCTAACCAGAAACCTTGGATGAATTATGAGATCAAGTCCCTTTTGAAGGCTAGAGCTGTGGCTTTTAGGTCCGGGGATACCAGTCACTACACAGAATCCAGGCGTGAACTCCGGAAAGCCATTGAGGGCGCCAAGAGGCAATATCGAGCCAAGTTGGAAGCCCAGGCTAACCAGAGGGATGCCGGTAGACTATGGCAGGGTCTAAATGAGATCACTGGGCGCAAAGAAAAGGCTGGGAATATCAATAACTGTGGCGCTTCTCTTTCTGATGAACTTAACGTATTCTACGCAAGATTCGAACAGAAGAGGAGCGAAACGCTCCCACTGGGTGAACCGGACCTGGTGGCATCAAGATTCATCGTCACCGAGGAGGACGTTAGAAGGGCCTTCCTGAAGATAAATCCAAGGAAGACGACGGGCCCAGATGGTGTCCCAGGACAGGTTCTCCTCGTGTTTTAAGAAAGCAGCGATAATCCCGGTGCCAAAGAAGAGCAGGTTGGCATGCCTGAATGACAATCGACCTGTGGCTCTGACATCAATTGCTATGAAGTGCTTTGAGAGATTGGTTTTGGCACACATCACCCACAGCCTACCGGTCAACCTGGACGCTTTGCAATTCACCTACCGGAGCAACAGGTCAATGGCAGATGCCATCTCTCTGGCCCTACATTCCTCCTTAGAACACCTGGAGAATAAAGATGCATATGTAAGGCTCCTTTTCATTGACTACAGCTCTGCCTTTAATACCATCATTCCAAATAAACTGATTCCTAAGCTCCAGAACCTGGGCCTTAGCACTCAGATCTGCAGCTGGATCTTCAATTTCCTATCGGACAGGATCCAGGCTGTAAAAATAGGGGACAAGCTCCCCTCTACAATCACTCTGAGCACCGGTGCCCCACAAGGCTGTGTACTCAGCTCCCTGCTGTACTCATTGTACACCCATGATTGTGTAGCCAAGTTTCTATCAAACTCAATATATAAGTTTGCTGATGACACCACAATTGTAGGCCGTATCTCAGGTAATGATGAGTTTGAGTACAGAGAGGAAATTAAGAACCTGCTGGCATGGTGCGAAGACAATAACCTATCCCTCAACGTCAGCAAGACGAAGGAATTTGTTGTTGACTTCAGAAGGAGTAGCGGACCGCACAACCCCATTTACATTGGTGGTGTGCAAGTGGAACAGGTCAAAAGCTTTATGTTCCTTGGGGTCAATATCACAAGTGACTCGACTTGGTCCAACCAAGCAAAGTCCACTGCCAAGAAGGCCCACCAGCGCCTTTACTTCCTGAGAAAGCTAAAGAAATTTGGCCTGTCCCCTAAAACCCTCACTAATGTTTATAGATGCACCATAGAAAGCATTCTTCTTGGGTGCATCACAACCTGGTATGAAAGTTGTCCTGTCCAAGACTGGAAGAAGCTGCAGAAGATCATGAATATAGCCCAGCACATCACACAAACCAATCTTCTGTCCTTGGACTCACTTTACACCGCACGCTGTCGGAGCAATGCTGCCAGGATAATCAAGGACACGACCCACCCAGCCAACACAATTTTCGTCTCTCTTCCCTCCGGGAGAAGGTTCAGGAGCTTGAAGACTCGTACGGCTGGATTTGGGAACAGCTTCTTTCCAACTGTGATAAGGCTGCTGAACGGATCCTGACCTGGATCTGGGCCATATCCTCCAAATATCCGGACCTGCCTCTTGGTTGTTTTGCACTACCTTACTTTCCCTTTTCTATTTCCTATTTATGATTTATAATTTAAATTTGTATTATTTACTATTGATTTGTATTCCAGGAAGCGCAAAGTGCAGAATCAAATATCGCTGTGATGATTTTACGTTCTAGTATCAGTTGTTTGGCGACAATAAAGTAAAGTATGATCCTCAGTGATTTCCTGCTTACCTTTGGAAAATTCCTCGTCTCGAGTGAATGATCTCTTCTCATTGAACTTGTGCCTTGTCCAAACTTGACTTGTAGCCCTTGGGTGTGAAATCATTGAGTAAGGAGAGTAAATCATGTTCATACGGCACTGCAGAGTCAGATAAATCAGGACATCATCCACATATTGTATGATAGTTGACTCAATGGTTAGTAAGTCCCTGAAATGCTGTCTTAGAGCCATGTGGTAGCCAGTTGGACTGATGTGGAACTCTTGTAGCAGCCTTGTTTACTGGTATTGTTGTCCTTTGAGGGGTTAACTTGTCATTGCATGGAATGGCAACACTATAATTCACCTTCAGTCTCTAGGTGTCATTCGCTTCCTTAACAGGCTAAACCAGATTGACGAACTGTGAATTTTGACAAGAATTCTCCAGCTGATTGACAACAGGTAAAATGCCTTCCATAGATATTCTACTAGTACATTGCCACCTTTCCAGTAACTTTTACAGGGCTCATCTCCAGGAGACCACAGTCAGTTTTGTCTTTAAACCATACTGGGTGATTCATTAGATCAGATTTTTCAATTGACCATTCCCTTCACAAACCTAAGTGGGAGTCATAAACATCAATTCCAAGGAGAAGGTGTGAGATTTTTCAAACCCAGGATTGTATTTTTCATAGATGCTGTCTAAGCTGCACTTGGCTGGCTAGAAAGAGCTACAATCCACAAATCAGTGAATTTGAATGAATCAAGGCCAGTGGAAGCAGACAGACCAATTGTCTTTGTTCTTGCCACATACTAGAAGGAGATGAAGGCTGCCATTTTGAGAAGATGCTCTGCACCCTTCATTTTGTGAATTGAGATTGCTTGGCTTGATCAGTGTTTTAAAGTAGACACAATGATGCTCCACATAACCTTTTGGAATAGAGGTAATTTTCAAATAAGAAGTTACTTGTGAGGTGTCCTGTGTTATAATATAACATGTTAGTTTGTGAATGGTGTGGTTTGTGTCTGCCCTGAGCGATTGGAGCTGGTTAATGTTTGAGAGCAAAGAACCATAAATTACCAGTTGCCACTTGTGGAAGTAGGTCAATAAATGGATGCTGGCTTGGATTAAAACCAATAGGAAGGTGTTTAAGGTCGGTCAGATGACCTGCATCCAGTAACACCGAAATGCAACATTTGATTCGGTAAGGAATGAATATAAAAGCAGATGCTTCAGGTGCGCTTGCAGTGATGTCTCCCTGGAGACCCACTATTGTGGGTGTGGATTACCCCATGGATACATGGAGATTCAGAACAGGAGCACAGGAAATACGTGGCCAGCAGAGACTCCTTTTAACTGGTATTACCTTTTCTATTTTTGACTATTCATGGGGGATCAGAAAAACTTAGTAGATGTGTATATAGGTATTCGGTTGTGTAAATTTATATGCTCTTCTGTTGAAACAATAAAGATACTTGTCGATGAATACAGATCCTCTCTGTGTCTGCCTGTTCATTATCACTAAAGGGTAGATCTTTGTAACAACTTCAACTGGTCTGAGTTTAGTTAGAGTAATTTTCTGTCCTCCAGAACCATATAATGAGGATGTTACCATAGTGGCCAGAGTTTGAATGTCATCATATTGGTGCAGGTTGTATATATTAATGCACAGAAGTTCATCCCAGGTTTTCAAACTTCCTTTTATTAGAATGTTGAAACTTCTTTGAATCATCTATCAATTTTATCAGGTTCATCAGACTGATGAGAAAACACGTCTTCTTTCATAGGAACAATTCCCGTTCTTACACAGCTTCACTTGCTTCATCTTTCATGGAGCTAGTGAAGGTATGACTGCCATTCCCATTCCCATTCTCTCATCTTTGTCATCACTAGAGGTCGCTGTAATATCAGTGTCATGTCCATTCTGCAGTTCCTCTACCTTCCGATAGAGGTGCTAGAGGATCATTGTCTGATGTAGGGGCTGCGTCCCAAGGGGAAGATCAGTGATCGAGGACCTCACTCTGTTCATTGATACTTTTCCAGTTTGTCTCGGCTTCATATAGTTCACATCAAAACAGTCACACTTTTGATTTTGCTTTCTCACTTGTTCAGCTAGTAGATGAATTTTCTCTGTAGAGTTTTTTCCTGTCTCTGTCATACTGACTTTGTAATCTGTCACAGTTCTCCTTTTCCTTTTTCACATGTTCAATTAGTACTCTTATCTGATCTTTATATTTTTCACAGTTCATATCATGCTGCTTTTGTAACTGAACACCTCGCTTTTTTCTTAATTGCTGTTTGTCATCTATATCAAAGATCTGGATGATAATGTGGTTAACTGGAGCAGCAAATTTGCGGATGACACCAAGGTTAAGGGTGTAGTGGACAGTGAGAAAGGCTATCATGGCTTGCAGAAAGATCTGCATCAGCTGGAAAAATGGGCTGAAAAATGGCAGATGGAATTTAATGCAGCCAGCTGTGAGGTTTGTACTTCGGTAGGACCAACCAGAGTAGGTCTTACACAGTGAACGGTAGGGCACTGAGAAGTGTGGTAGAACAAAGGGATCTGGGAATACTGTACAGGTCAATAATTCATTGAAAGTGGCACTGTCAGTAGATAGGGTCGTAAAGAAATCTTTTGGCACACTGGCATTCATAAATCAATAAATGGAGTACAGGAGATGGGATAAGTTGTTGATGAGGCCTAATTTGGAGCATTGTGTGCAGTTCTGGTCACCTACCTACAGGAAAGATGTAAATAAGGTTGAAAGATAGCAGAGAAATTTTGCAAGAACGTTGCCAGGTCAGGAGGACCTGAATTATAAGAAAAGATTGAATAGGTTAGGGCTGTATTCTTTAGAACATAGAAGATTGAAGAGAAATTTGATAGAGGTACACAAAATTATGAGAGGTATAGATAGGGTAAATGCAAGCAGGCTTTTTCCACTGAGGTTGGGTGGGACTACAACCAGAGGTCATGGGTTACGGGTGAAAGATGAGAAGTTTAAGGGGAACATTAGGGGAAGCTTCTTCACTCAGAGGGCCGTGAGAGTGCGGAATTAGCTGCCAGCACACGTGGTGCAAGTGAAGTTTGGCTAGGTACATGGATAGTAGAGATCTGGAGGGCTATGGTCCTGGTGCAGTTCGATGACAGCAGGCTGTTTAAATGGTTTTGGCATAGATTTGCTGGGCCAAAGGGCATTGTCTGTATGTCTGTATGACTCTGTATGAATGCCAACATCCATTCATTTTACTCCTTATACTCAAGCTTTCTCCGAATGTCACTCCATGTTTTTTTGATATCATGCAGCAGGCAAATTCCATTAGACTCAGCTTTGATGGTGTATTTTGTTCTGATATCTTCACTAATCACGGCCAGTTGGAACATTTTGTGTAGATAACAACTCAAACCCTCAATCATCTGTTCACATGTAATACAAGGTTCATTTCCCCTTTTTTCTGTAGTAGATATTTTTTCTCAAATTTAATCATGGTATTATATCTCCAACTGTACATAGAACAATTAATTGCCTGCTTATATATCACTAGGTTGCACAGAGAGAATTTAAATGGCCCATGCACAGCCAACTAGGTTACGCTTCATCGGGTTTTAATAAATAGGCTCTGCACAACTGACTAGTATGATTTAACTTCACTTAAAGAATACAAGAGCATAGAATAGAGTTTTAACTTCACTCTTGGTCATACTTTAAACAGTGTATTGAAGTAAGAACTAGTTTCTTCTCTGACAATTAGGAAAGTGAGGAGGAAACTCTTACCACTTCTTAAATGTGTGACTTAAACTTTCCATTTTGTCTGGGATTCTTCCATGTCCTTAACCTTCTCAGCTATCCTGCCAACTATAGCAAATTGTTGGCTCTGGAGATGACATTGTCCAGAGGTTCTTCGGAAGTCAAGAATGAGGTGCCGATGATGGTAGCAGCTGATATTTTAGATGCTCAACAAAGTCCAGGTCAGGTAGTATCAAGGTCAAGAAACTTGAAACAACAAGTACCATGGAGAAAAAGCAGACAAGAAAGTCAAGTTTCAAAAGTCTGGAGACCTTGCGGTCTCCCTTTATTCTGCAAATTAGTTAAGCTGTAGATAAAGGGGTTTTCTCTTAGAGGAACAGTCTGTGAACAAGGACAATCTTGATTTATGCAGTCATGACATCTCAGGCTCAGAGAGACAAAGATCTTAAAAACTACTCAAAATTTACAGGCAAACAGATATATGCTGTAACAAGCATATAAGCAAGCATAAATAAGATTAAAATGTACAAAAAACACAACTTAAATAGCAATTTGGACTATAATCCAACAGAAGATACAGAACTTCTCATGTTTGAGAGATTTCCTCATCACACTCAATCCCTCCGTGTCTAGTGACAGATGGATCAGAAGGCTGCAGTCCTTCTCCATAAAGCCTTGGTGGTGGCTTCACTGAGCTTCAGTAGGTCTCTCGTCATGTACTTCTGCACCCAGAAATGTGCCATTCCCTCATGGGCATCTGGTGGCACTCAAAGAGCCACTGGATAAATTGGGTGTGTGCTTCTACTGTGAAGGTATGTTCAGGAACCTGCTGGGTGGAGAACTGCAGGATCACATGGATGGAGAGAGCACCAGAACCATTGCTGGAGGAACTGAATCCTTCCCAGCAACTAAATAATTGATCTGTCAAAACTGATGCCAGGAAATGATATTTTGCAAGCAGGGAGAACAGACATTAGCAATTTCAAAGGGAAATCAATGTTGTGCTCATTTGTAGATTAAGCTGTGTACATACATCTATTGATGCTTCTGGAAACATCTTCAGTGATGTTCCTGGAATCATCGGGTGTTTCGGGTCTTTCAACATCATACAACCTCCTCCAGGTGACCCAGCCGGGGCTGATCAGACCCCAGCTTGTGTCCAGATGGCTAGCTACTTATGACTCCATGGCTCCCCTCTTTTGAGCCACAACCATCTTGAGGCCCTCTCTGCCGCATCAGTGGTACTGCGGATGGCTCTCCTCCTCCTCTCTCCATCGATGCCCAAAATGCTGAAGGCTCTAACTAAAGAACGGGCTGCGAATCCCCTACCAGCAACCTCCACTGGGAGACACCTCGCTCTCCATCCAGCCTGCTGACAGTTGCTGACCAGTCCTATGTACTTGGAGAGCTTCCTTTCAAAGGCCTCCTCCAAGCTATCTTCCCATGGGACTGTCAGCTCCAGCAGCACCACTTGCTTAGTAGACTCAGACACCAGGACAATGTCTGGTTGCAGGTTGGTGGCTGCGATATGGTTGGGGAACTTCAGCTGCCCTTCGAGGTCCACCAACAGCTGCCAGTCCCTTGCAGAGGTCAGAATGCCTGCAGATGTTCTTTTGGCAGGTATTGGCTGCTCCCCAGCTCTGACAAAGGCAATGGTCTGCTTGGAGGGTCGGGACCGCTTCGCCCACTCAACTCCTGCGCTGACGGCTTCAGCGATGGTCTTCAGGACCTGATCATGCCTCCACCTGTACCGTCCCTCACCAAGTGCCCTTGCACAGCCGCTGAGGATGTGCTCCAGGGTTCCTCGCTTGGAGCACAGTGGACATGCAGATGACTCTGTCTTGCCCCATGCATGCAGGTTTGATGGGCTTGGAAGCACATCGTACACTGCCTGGATGAGAAATTGGATGCGGTGTGGTTCGGCTTTCCAAAAATCAGCCCAGGTCACTTTCCTCTCAACCCCATTCTCCCATCTTGTCCAAGCACCCTGTTGCTTCATTTGCAACACCTTGCAGGCTCTCATCTCCTCCACTACTGCTCTCACCTCCTCCTGAACTAGACGACACCTTTCCTTTCCTCTGGTGTCCATTTGGGGAGTTGGAAAGGATCGTAGCCCAGCTCGGCCTCGTGTGACCACTCCCACCAGCCTCCTGTGACGCAGCCTACCCTCTGCCTCCTGAACAACTTCCTCTGCCCTCCACTTCCTGCCAGTACTTACTTGGATCCCTGTTCTAGCCACCTTCGGGTCACTTGAGTCCCTATATTGTAGCACTTCTCTGGCTTTTGTTACCTTGAATTCTTCCTCCAAGGATTTGAAGGGCAGTTGTAGTTTCTTGTGGTGTCCATAGAGTGCGATGCTGTTCAGACTCTTTGGCAGCCCCAGCCATCTCCTGAGGTGGTTGCTAACCCTCCTCTCTAAGGTTTCGACTGTCGAGATCGGAACTGCATAGACGAGGAGGGGCCACGGGATTCTGGGAAGAATGCCATGCTGATACACCCAGGCTTTAAACTTCCCAGGTAGGCCAGACTTGTCCAAAGATTTCATCCAGCCATCCACCTCGGTTCAGTTTGCCTGAATGGATGTTGTGTCCCTTAAAGAGCTGTCAAAAACTTTGCCTAAGCTCTTTACTGGCTTTTCTGTGATGGTTGGGATGGCTGTGCCTGTGATGCTGAACCGGAACTTGTTCTCCACCTTCCCTTTCCTCAGCACCATCCATCTTGATTTGGCAGGTTTGAAACGCATCCGGGCCCACTCCACCAGCTTTTCGAGTCCTTGCAGAATCCCCCGGCAGCCTGGGACTGATTCTGTGGTGACTGTGAGGTCATCCATGAATGCCCTGATAGGTGGTTGCCGTTGAGCGGAACTCATTCTGGGCCCTCTGCACTCTGGTTCAGCAGACTTAGTGAGCATGTTCATGGCTAGGGAGAACAGTGTCACTGAGATAGTGCACCCTGTGTTGATGCCGACCTCCACCTTGTGCCAGGTTGTTGTAATTGCTCCTGAAGAGACCCTCATCCTGAAGTTGCTGTAATATTCAGCGATAAGGTCTCTGATTCTGCTGGGGACGTGATATTTGGTCAGTGTGAGCTGCACCAGCTTGTGTGGAATGGAGACATATGCATTTGCCAGGTCGAGCCACAACACTGACAGGTTGCCCTTGTTCTCTCTGGCCTCCCTGATGAGCTGTGTCACCACACTGATATGCTCCAGACAGCCCAGCATCCCTGAAATACCACCCTTCTGGACTGATGTATCAATATAGGTGTTCTTTGCTAGATAGGTGCACAACCGTTTGGAAACTGCACTGAAGAAGACCTTCGCCTCGACACACAGCAGGGAGATGATGCGAAACTGATCTATCTGGGTGGCATTTTCCTCCTTCGGGATCCACATCCCTTCAGCCACTTTCCACTGACCTGGGATCTTCCTCCTTCTCCAGAAGATTCTCAGGATCTTCCACAGACGCAGCAGGAGTTTGGGGCAGTTCTTGTACATTTTGTATGAGGTGTTGCTTGGTCCTGGAGCCGAGCTTGCCCTTGCTTTGCGGACGACCTCTCTGACTTCCTTTAGTTGCAGCTCTGACATGTCGAACTGCACATCCGGTTCAGGTAGGTCTATTAGGATGTCGCACTCTCCCAACTCTTGCTCTCTTTCAGGATCATTATATTTCTTCTTCAGATGTTGGTCTATGTCTTCCTGCGAACAGGCCAGTTTCCCACTGTGCTTCTCCCCCAGCAACTCCTTGGTGAACTTGAAGGGGTTGGCGATAAAGGCAGCACATTTTCGAGCCCTTTCACGACGCCGTCTCCGATGCCACTCTGCCCGGCGGAGGACCCTGATCTTCTTTCGTAGTATGCACATCAGCTGGGCCAAGCCAATGTGCTCCTCTTCTCCTGCCTCCTTGTATTGGGACTTCAGCGCTTTCATCTCCTGCCTGATGTTGTGGATCCTCAATGCTCTTTGGTTCTCCAAGTAAGATGTTTTGGAGCCTTCCTTCTCCTCTTCTCCGAACCGTTCAGCTGTGATAGTAACAATAATTGTTGTCATGGCTTGCAGCTTCCTATCAACCCCTCCCTTCGCTGTTGCCTCCAGAATTTGGTTAACATCGTCATCAAACTGCTTCCACAGTGAAGTCATGTTAGCTGCAGGCCACTTGATCCGCCTCCTGTTAGACTTCATGTTAGAGGAATTAGTTTGCAACACTTGGAGGTTCCGGGCACTATGGGGTGACTCCGGGCCTGGCCCCTCCTTCATCTCACCAGGTTGGACACCTGCGCGTTGTGCTGCTCCTGCTCCCGCCAAACACTTCATCCTCGCTTGGTGGATCTTCAAACCGCGATCGTTCTTGCAGATTTTGCCACATGCACACTGCTTCCTCATCGTTGTTTGTTCATTGCCTGGGTCTGATGTCGTTATGTCCATCCGAATGGGGTGCTCATCCTCCCCCCCTCTCGGGCACCCCTGGGGGTATCTTTTCCTTAGATTCTTTGTGGCTTTTGTGTGGGTCCTCCTCTCAGAGGACACAGATTGGGTTGCCAGCCGTTCTGCCCTGGTTGCCATCTCTCCGAGCTGTCGCTGACTCTCCAGTCGTCACCACTCTTTTCCTGGTTGTCACTGATGAACTCAGGGTGTAAGCTGTGTACATACATCTGAAGAGATGCCAAGAAAATAGAATGATGGAAATTTAAATGCATGGCCTTAGATGTTTATATGCCATGGGAGACACTGTACACAACGAACCTCTGGTAGGACTGCCAACCTCTAACTTCATTGATCCAGGTTCAATCCTAACATTTGGTTCTGTCTATGTGGAGTTTGCACCTTCTTTCTGTGATTCCTGTGTGCTCCTGTTTCCTCACATATCCCAAGACTTGCACATTTATAGGTTGCTGTAAATTACCTCCAGTGATGGGATTGTGGGGAGAATAAAAAATGGAACTAATGTATGATCAGTGTAACCGAATGGTTGATTGTGTGACTCAGCAGGAAGAAAGACCTCTTTCTGTGCTGTATCTCTGTATGATTCCTTGACTATTACAAGGAGCTGCTCTTTAAAAAGATGAAAGGGGGTAAGATATGCACAATGAGTGGCAGGCTCCTGTTGGACATCTGTAATTTCCCTAACCCTTAAAGTTCTTCCAGGGGTCAAAAATGGTGAGGAGTTTTAATTCTTAATGGTTGTTTATTTGAAAGCTTAAACAAACATACACATACTAAGCAAACTAGGTGAAGAGCTGAGATTCACTGAAAAGCAAAAGAGCAAAGATAAAAAGAAGGCACCTCTGAAAAATCCATCATTTTTGAGAGCGAGGGAGGGAGAGGCTGGCCTCCAGACAGCACACATTATAGTCAGCTTGTGCGAAGGGCTTCTAAAGCTAATTCCTATTGTGGTCGCTCTTTTATTTGTTAAGAGAAATAGAGGGGGTTAATAACGAGTAAACTACACTCAGTGTCCACTTTATTATTACGTCCTGTACCTAATAACGTGGCCACTGATGTTGATTCGTGGTCTTGTGCTGCCGTAGCCCATCCATTTCAAGGTCTGATGTGTCGTGCATTCAGAAATGCTCCTCTGCACACCACTGTTGTAACAAGTGGGAATTTGAGTCAATGTCGCCTTCCTGTCAGCTTGGACTAGTCTGGTCATTCTCCTCTGACCTCTCTGATTGACAAAGCGTTTTTGCTCACAGAACCACCACTCTCTGGATGTTTTTTATTTCCCACACCATTCTCTATAAACCAGTGACTGTTGTGCATGAAAATCCTAGGATATCTGCAGTTTCTGAGATATTCAAACCACTTCTCCGACACCAACAATCATTCCACAGTTACTTAGATCACATTTCTTCCTCATTCTGATGTTTGGTCTGAAAAGCAACTGAAACTGTTACCTGCTTTTATGCATTGAGTTGCTGCCAGATGTTTGGCTGATTAGATACTTGCATTAACGAGCAGATGTAGAGGTCTACCTCATAGTGCCACTGAGTGTAGGATGTGACTTGTGCTGCTGGGGTGCGAGGATCAATGAGGGAGCGTTGGGTTGGATGCAGCTTTTAACTCCTCCAAGGAACGGAAGCTGGGTGATTACGTAGCCTGAGAGCAAACCACTATTGTCGTAGCCAAAACTGACATTTGCTATTCAGTAAATTATACTTATGGATAATTAATTTTTTAATTCTGTAATGAAAGCTTACCCTTAATTAAGTCTTTTGTGTAATGACGTAATTGGAGAAATTAACATTTAAAACTTAATCAGGTTGTCAGTGTAATGGCACAGGCGGGGAAGTGTATATGGCTGTCCCTCGTCTTTGGGTCAATCGGCTGGTGTGCATCGGTTTCAATAAATTGCCTGTTATTAAGGCACCAATTCTGTGTTCCCTTTCTCCGTCACTTCTACACCTTGTAAAAGTGCAATCCATGTGCAAAAACAAGTGTGAGTTTGCTGTCCATTGCTATCTTAAGGTCCCTATTCCTTACTTTTGAGGGCAACTCAGTCATGGCTACATGTAGTGTAGGCACACAAAACGTTAGAGAGGTAGGGCCGGTGGAGGGAAATGGACAAATGAGTCCGGATCAAGGGGAATGACACAAGATGACTGCTTCTTTCACAACCCAGTGTCTTGTTTGGAGGCTGATGTTTCATGTATGATGTATTTGATGCACCTCTTAAGGGTTTTGAACACTGGGATTACTTGTAGCTTTGTTCATTTCTTTTATCTTTTATGCCATTTGTGGGTCTCACTTTGCAGTAGCTCCAGATACAGTGCAAAGAGATGACAATCAGATCGACCATGACCTTACTGAAAGCTGGAGCTGGTTTGAGAGGCTGAGTAGCCTACTCCTGCTCCTAATTTGTATGTTTATACAACCCCCTGGGATTTCTTATCACTGGCAGTCACCGTGGATAATTGGAATCCTCTGTTTCCACCTTCAAATGCTGCTGTTGAAGTTTGTAAATTAGTAAGTTTAAATAACGGTCTCCCAATTATATTCACAATGTCAATTTGCTTTGTATTCTTTGGATACAAAATGCCCAATTTTCCTATGGTTAAGCTTTGCTTTGTGTTGACTAAATATTGCGATTACAATGATAGTGCAAAGACTAATGACTCTCATTTAATTCCATTCAGAAATGATTTCCATAACCTTCGCTTTGTATCGAAGAGATG
The DNA here is from genome assembly GCF_030028105.1 of Mobula birostris. Lineage (NCBI taxonomy): Eukaryota > Metazoa > Chordata > Chondrichthyes > Myliobatiformes > Myliobatidae > Mobula > Mobula birostris. Next base: position 102,538,913 of record NC_092373.1, on the reverse strand, counting down.
AAGGTGCAAGCTGACTACTTGACAATTAGTGGAGGTCAATCAAGTGATGTGCATTGCCATTGGAATGATACAAATGTCTCATCTTTCAAGATATCAAAATAACAAACAAAAAATTAAGATCTGTAAATAATCCCCTGGTTATCATTTGGAGCTGGCAATGTTCCTGCAACTGTTTCTCCATTTCTGTACCATCTGTTCGCATCTTTTAGCCCGAGGAACAACAAGAAAAGTGCCTACAATTAATTTCATTGTTCGTGTTCAGGTTAGAATTAGGTTCAGTGTCCGACAGGAGGGTGGTTGACACCTCTTGCATTCATAGCATTCATTTCTTAAATGCTTTTGAGTCAGGGCTATGTAGTTTAATGCCTTGGTGTTGGGTTTATTCAGCTTCACTGCATTAGCTCGCAAGCATTCATCATTGTTACTCAGAGTAATGCAAGCTCCTAAAAAGCATGGCTGATGTGGTTGGCACTGGGCAAGTGAAATGCAACCTGTGTCATCAATCTGATAGGGTCACTTGCAATCATTTTTTAACTCCTGTTGCCTTCTAATGAATTCTGGCAGCATCAATTCATGCCCCTACCCACTGTGTAAAAATCACCGCCGCACCAACCCTCCCATCCAAACTACTTTCCAAGCCCAACAGGGACTTAGGAGCAGGAACCTTCTGAACCTGTTGCACGAAGCAGTCAGGTTATATCTGATGTCTATCTATGGCTGTTCAATGAGTCTGTGTTCTGGAATCTCCCACTCACTATCCTCAATCTCAAATCTTTCAGAAATCTTATATAGAGGGGGTTTTAATCACCTTTCCTGATGTGATTACAGACCAGGTAAATGGAATCTGTCTGGGTGCCCTCGGTATTATGCCATTATGCCTGTTTTGTATTGCTTGCAACGTGAATATAACTGCCCTGAAATGCTGTGCCCAGAGCAAAACTCAATACTCCACATTGGTTCGAACCAGAGTTGTTCAAAGATTTAATATAACTTCCAGTTCATCCAGTTCAGATCTGATTGATCCAATCAATCAAAACTCAGGAAAATGTGCAGTGCACAAAGATTAGGGAAGTTAGCCTGCTCAAATTGTATCATATCAGCTTTAGCCAGACAGCAGGAGGCTTTTTACACACAGCCACAGAAGACACTAATCCTGTTACACCCTTATAACTCTTCCAACCAGACTCTGTGGATTAACAAGGCAAGTGAAGTTAGCCCTTATTGGAGGTTAGTGGAAGTCCATCCCTTGGGACTACACTCTCCAACAGTGGTGCTTGGGAATGTACTGCGGTACTCACTCTGTAAGTAGCAGAAGGTTGTAAATGTCATACAAAGAAATCTGGCAGGAGAAATGACTCACAGAGAAAAAAGTGTAAATTCAAAGCGGTCATTAGGTTTGTCCTCCGCATAATATTTCTCCTTAGTAGGGCTGACACACATCTTGGTATAGTACCTTTCGGCACTATTTATTTATTTTGCAATTTATACTAGTTTTATATTTTTGAGCTGCATTGTTGCAGCAAAAGAACAGATTTCACATCATATAAGAGAGTGAAATAAATCTGATTCTGATTCTGAGAAGGTAAAAGCTCGAGAACGTGTTCTATTAGGATCAAGGACAGCTTCTGTCCTACTGTCACCAGATTCTTGAATGGACTTCTCTGACATGAAAAGATGAACTCTTGATTCCACCCACTGCCCCCTTTCCCTGTCTCTCTCTCCCTCCCCCCTACTGCTCCCTCATTCTCTCCCATCCACTCTCCCCCACAGCTCCCTCTCTCTCTGCCCCACCTCTCTACTCTCTCTCTGTCACAGAGACAGACACTGAGACAGAGAGAGAGAGAGAGAGGGAGAGACAGAGATACTCTGTGTCTCAGAGTCTCTCTGTCTCTCAGTTCCTCTCTCTGTCTCTCTGCTCTCCCTCCCCGACCCCCACATCCTGCACATCCCGATTACTTTGAGTACCAGCTCCTGTCGACTCATTTCAGCTGAAGGAGGAATGCAGACACGAATGTCCTCAGTAAACAACTGGTTTGGCCATTCATAGCTGGATCTGGCCAGAGAGCACAAAGTACAATCAGTTGCTGGCACTGTCTGCTAAAATGGTTTACCATCCTTAGATCTGCAAAGATAGAGGTTTACGGTGAGAGGAAAGCACTTTATAGAGGAATTGAAGGACATTTTTTGCATTGAGTGCTTAATATCTGGAATTCCAGAGGACATCAAATACAATTACTGAATGTATGAGACATTTAGACAGACAGTTAAATAGGCAAGGCATAGATGGATCTAGACCTAATGCAAGCAGGCAAATGAGATTAATATAGATGTCCATGAAGGTTTGCATGAATGCAGCTGGTTGAAGGAGCACCTTCTGTGATGTACAACTCTCTGACTATATAACTCTGACATCATGCTTGGATAAGGCCTGCATAACCTGAAGAACATGCATTATCTTCCTGTGTACTTTGCATTCTACAGGATCTGATTAATGGCAGTAACTCATGTTATCTGTCTATGGCCATCTTACTGGTCATATCTGCTGTATGTTATTTTAGCTCAATTTCTCTCTTTTTTCCATTTGTACAGACTGACCTGCTGGGCATAACAAATCATACCATCGACAAAGAAATATAATCTCCCTCTAACTGCTCCAAAGAATCACTCGACTGAGCTGGTTCCACCCTATCACAAATACATAATTTGCCCTATTCAATGCTCCCACCATCTTCCCTGCAACTTAATGCAACCTTTTTAAACTCTCTGTCACAGTTTGGATGAAAGGTGCTGTTGCACTTTCCACAGATGTTGCCTGCCCTGTTGAATCTTCCCAGTATTTTCTGTTTTTGCTTCTGTTCAGTATTTAATATTTCAGTAATATTTGAGTAATATTGTGAATATATTGTTTGATTAAGTATTCTTGTTTTTTTTACATAATTCAATATGAGTTATATATAAAAGTACATGTATGGTATTACAGCACCACATCACTTTTGAGTGCCACACTAAAGTTAATACAAAGTGGACATGCATCTCCTGGTTCCGATGCTTTTCTTTCAATTAGTATTACGTTCTGGTGTTACACAAACCTAACAGTGGTGACGAGGAAATTTTCAGCGAACCTGAGATGACTACCTACCTGTTGAATTGCAGCAAGACTGACAAGTTAAAAAAAAAGTACAGCACATTTTTTTCTTCGCAAGGGGGTAGAGACGGTTGAGTTAAAAATATAAGGCAGAAGATGGACGAAATTCATGGATTCATGAACAATGAATACTGTGTGAAAATAAGCATAAATAAGAAAGAAGCAAAAGTGGTTGGCTGCATCAGAAAGATAGACACTTTTGATCGCACAACAGATAACTGGGTTATGTATACTGCATGAATTGAGCTGTATTTTAAAGCAAATGGAATAACCAATGAGAAAAAGAGTACCAGTGTTACTGATGCAATAGACAATAGACAATAGGTGCAGGAGTAAGCCATTCGGCCCTTCGAGTCAGCACCTCCATTCACTGTGATCATGGCTGATCACTCACAATCAGTATCCAGTTCCTGCCTTATCCCCATTATCTTTGATCCCGCTATCTTTAAGAGATCTATCCATCTCTTTTTTGAAAGCATCCAGAGACTTGGCCTCCACAGCCTTCTGGGGCAGAGTATTCCATATATCCACCACACTCTGGGTGAAAAAGTTTTTCCTCAACTCTGTTCTAAATGGCCTACCCCTAATTCTTAAACTGTGGCCTCTGGTCCTGAACTCACCCATCAGCGGGAACATGTTTCCTGCCTCCAGCGTATCCAAGCCCTTAATAATCTTATATGTTTCAATAAGATCCCCTCTCAGCCTTCTAAATTCCAGAGTATACAAGCCTAGTTGCTCTAATCTTTTGACGTATGACAGTCCCGCCATCCCAGGAATTAACCTTGTGAACCTACGCTGCACTCCCTCAATATCAAGAATGTCCTTCCTCAAATTTGGAGACCAAAACTGCACACAGTACTCCAGGTGTGGTCTCACCAGGGCCCTGTACAGCTGCAGAAGGACCTCTTTGCTCTTATACTCAATTCCCCTTGTTATGAAGGCCAGCATGCCATTAGCTTTCTTCACTGCCTGCTGTACTTGCATGCTTGCTTTCAGTGACTAATGTACAAGAACACCTAGATCTCGTTGTACTTCCCCTTTTCCTAACTTGACTCCATTTAGATAATAATCTGCCTTCCCGTTCTTACCACCAAAGTGGATAACCTCACAGTTATCCACATTAAACTGCATCTGCCATGCATCTGCCCACTCACCCAGCCTGTCCAAGTCACCCTGCATTCTCATAACATCCTCCTCACATTTCACACTGCCACCCAGCTTTGTGCTGTCGGCAAATTTGCTAATGTTACTTTTAATTCCCTCATCTAAATTATTAATATACATTGTAAACAGCTGCAGTCCCAGCACTGAACCCTGCGGTACCCCACTGGTCACTGCCTGCCATTCCGAAAGGGACCCATTAATCGCTACTCTCTGTTTTCTGTCAGCCAGCCAATTTTCAATCTATGTCAGTACTCTGCCCCCATTACCATGTACCCTAATTTTGCCCACTAATCTCCTATGTGGGACTTTATCAAAGGCTTTCTGAAAGTCCAGGTACACTACATCCACTGGCTCTCCTTTGTCCATTTTCATAGTTACATCCTCAAAAATTTCCAGAAGATTAGTCAAGCATGATTTCCCCTTCGTAGATCCGTGCTGACTCGGACCAATCCTGCTACTGCTATCCAGATGTGTCGTAATTTCATCTTTTATAATTGATTCCAGCATCTTTCCCACCACCGACGTCAGGCCAACCGGTCTATAATTCCCTTTTTTCTCTCTTCTTCCCTTCTTGAAGAGGGAGACAACATTAGCCACCCTCCAATCCACAGGAACTGATCCTGAATCTATAGAACATTGGAAAATGATTACCAATACATCCACGCTTTCTAAAGCCACCTCCTTAAGTACCCTGAGATGCAGACCATCAGATCCTGGGGACTTATCAGTATTCAGACCCAACAGTCTATCCAACACTATTTCCTGCCTAATATAAATTTCCTTCAGTTCATCCATTACCCTAGGTCCTTTGGCCACTATTACATCTGGGAGATTGTTCGTGTCTTCCCTAGTGAAGACAGATCCAAAGTACCTGTTCAACTCGTCTGCCATTTCCTTGTTCCCCATAATAAATTCACCCGCTTCTGTCTTCAAGGGCCCAATTTTGGTCGTAACTATTTTTTTTCTTTTCACATACCTAAAGAAGCTTTTACTTTCCTCCTTTATATTCTTGGCTAGTTTACCTTCATACCTCATTTATTTCTCCGCGTATTGCCTTTTTAGTTCCCTCTGTTGCTCTTTAAAAGTATCCCAGTCCTCCGGCTTCCCACTCGTCTTTGCTATGTTATACTTCTTCTCTTTTATTGTTATACTGTCTCACATTTTTATACTGTCACACAATTGGTGGGAAAGCATACAGTTTGCTGAGAAGTTTAACTGCTTCAAACAAACCAGCTGACAGGAGATTATGTTAGTATTCTTTCTTTATTATTTGCACGATTTGTTGTCTTTTGCACACTGGTTGTCTGCCCTGCTGGTGCAGTCTCCCATTGATTCTGATAATGGTTATTGGATATATTGAGTATGCCCCCAAGAAAATGAATTTCAGGGTGACATATGTACTTTGAAAATACATTTACTTTGAACTTTGAACTTAGATATTGTGAATCTAATGCAGGAACATTTAGAAGTGAAACCTTTGTTGATTGCAGAATGCTTTGGGTTTCATAAGCAGAATCAAAAGGAAGGGGAGTCTATTACAGTTCATGTGGCTGAAATGAAGAGATTGTCTGAGCAGTGTCAGTTCAGTGGGGGGTTTATTGATGCACTGAGAGATTGTTTAGCTTGTGGAATTTTATAGGAAAGCATTCAGAGATGGTTTATAACCAAAATGTAAGTCACATTTAAAAGAACATTTAAACCACTGTCTCAATGAAACGGCAAACAGAGATGCAATTTAGGTGAAGTCAGGAATGAGAGTAAGTGTGAAGAAAATTGCAATGTCTAAACAGCAAAGCTGCCTGGCTAAATAAATTGTGTTGCTGTTGTGGCAGTGCTGACATACATCAGACCAATGCAGGTTTAAAGGAGGAATCTACAGAAAGAGCATCAAAGTAGGACACATACAGAGAACACCACGGGCAGACAAAAATAAAAGGACAGCACAGGAAAGAGAAAAAGATTAAAAAAAGCAAGTTGCAGTTTCAAAATGTGTACTAATCTGCATGATGCTGATGAAAAATCTGGTAGTGACGCGAGTGACACAGGACCGGATACCCTTGCAATTTACAGTATGAAAATTAACAATAGACAAGTAATATGGCTTACACAAGAAGTGAACAGCAAATTGATTAAAATGGAATTAGACACTGATGCAGCTATTTCAGTCATGCCGTAACATGGGTTTGAACGGCATTTCAGAAGTCTGCAGATATCCAAATAAGAACTTATACTGGGAAAAGATAACTCTTGTGGCAATGGCATTTGAAACAGTGAAATACAACAACCAAATAGTCACATTAGACCTGTTTGTGGTAAAAGCAGGATGATGAACATTGTGAGGCCATGAGTGGCTGAGACAATTATAACTTGATTAGAGGTCCATCCACCATTTGCATGCCACATCCCCTGCAGCAGAGTCAACTGAGTACGAATTAAGAAAGGTACTGGATGATGTCAAGTATGGCAGTATAAAACCAAAATACATAAGGGTAAAATACTGTTAAATGAAAATGCCACACACAAGTTTTACAAAGTCCGCCTGGTTCCTTATACCATCCGTGATGAAGTGGCTAGGGAGCTAGATCGCATGGAGGCTAAAGGAATTCTTTCTGAGGCTGACAGGAGCCCACGGGCAACACCAGTGGACCCAGTAGCCAAGAAGAATGGGTCTGTCGGGATCTGTGGTGATTCTAAGGTCACCATCAGCCTAGAATTGAAAGTAGATGAATACCCTCCGCCCAGGAGAGAGGATGCCTTTGCAAACCTCTCTGGAGGAAAACACTTCAGCAAGGTGGACTTAGTTGAGGCTGACCTACAGATGGAGATGGAAGAAGAGTCCAAAGTGTTTCTCACCATAAGCACCCACAAAGGGTTTTATCTTTATAATCAGCTTATTTTTGGAGTAGCATCTACACTTGCAATCTGGCAGTAAGTGATAGACCAGGTGCTACAAGGTTACCCAGGCACACAGTGTTAGCTGAATGACATCATTGTTACTGGTAAGGGTGACAAGAACATCTCCAAAATCTCAAGGCGGTGTTAGAATGATTAGAAAATTATGGGCTAGGTGTGGAGTGAATTTGTGACTCGAAGGTAGAAAGTAACGTTGAGGATTTATTCAAAGAACATAACAGAGGAGTAACAAATGACTTGAGAGGGTAGAGTACGCAGAACCCAAATTCAGGGCTCAGTGATGAACAGTAGTCATGGCAAACTTAACTAGTGCATATAGTATGGGAACCCCATGGGTATCACAGAACTAAAAACAGGATGCACGAGGAACCCACATACAACCGATAAGCAGCACCAAAAAGACAAGGAAAGCTTAACAACTAAACCAGTCACTTAACAATTCCAGTTAAAATTGCAAATGGCACTCCACTCTTCAAGAAACGAGGGAGGCAGAAGAAAGGAAATCATAGGCCAGTTAGTTTGACTTCTGTGGTTGGGAAGGTGTTGCAGTTGATTGCTAAGGATGAGGTGTCAGGGTATTTGAAGGCACATGACAAAATAAGATGAAGTCAGCATGATTTCCTTAAGAGAAAATCTTGCCTGACAAATCTGTTGGAATTCTTTGAAGAAGTAACAAGCAGGACAGACAAAGGAGAATCGGTGGGTATTGTGTACTTGGATTTTCGGAAGGTCTTTCTGAACAAGGTGCCACACATGAGGACGTTTAACAAGAGCCCAGTGCATTACAGGAAAGATGCTAGCATGGCTAGAGCATTGGCTGACTGGCAGGAGGCAAAGAGTGTGAACAAAGGGGTATTTTCTGACTGGCTGCTGGTGATTGGTGGTGTTCCACAGGGGTCTGCATTGGGACCGCTTCTGTTCAATGTGGATGATGAAATTGAAGGCTTTGGTGCTAAGCTTGCAGGTGATATGAAGACATATGGAGGGGAATGTAGTGCTGAGGAAGTAGAGAAACTGCGTAAGGGCAGACAGATTAGAAGAATGGGTAAAGAGGTAGCAGCTGAAATACAGTATTGGGAAGTGGATGGTCATGCACTTTGGCGGAAGGAATAAAAATATTGACTATTTTCTAAATGGAACAAAATATTCAAAAGTCCGAGGTGCAAAGGGATTTGGGAGCACTCGTGAAGGATTCCCAAAAGGTTAATTTGCAGGTTGAATCAGTGATGGAGAAGGTGAAAGGAATGTTAGCATTTAGTTTGAGAGGACTAGAATATAAAAGCAAGGATGTAATGGTAAGGCTGTGTAAGGCACTGGTGAGGCCTCAGTTGGAGTATTGTGTGTAAATTTTAGGTCCCTTATTTAAGAAAGGATGTGAGGCATTGGAGAAGGTTCAGAGGACATTCATAAGAATGACTCCGGGAATGAAAGGGTTATCATATAAGCAGCGATTGAAGACTCTGGGCTTGTACTCAAGGGAATTTTGAAGAATGAGGGTGGATCTCATTGAAACCTATTGAACGTTAAAAGGCCTAGATTGAGTGGATGCGAAAAGGATGTTTCCTTTGGTGGGAGAGCCTTGGGCCAGAGGGCACAGACTCAAAATAGAGGGATGTCCATTTAAAACAAAGATGAGGAGAAATATCCTTAGTAGAGGGTGGTGAATCGGTGGAACCGGAGGCTGTGAATGCCAGGTCACTGGGTGCATTTAGGTGGAGGTTGATAGATTCTTGATTAGTCAGTGTGTTAAAGGTTATGGGGAGCAGGCAGGAGAATGGGGTTGAGAGGGAATGGAGCAGTCATGATGAAATGACAGAGCAGATTTGGTAGGCGGAATGGCCTAATTCTGCTCCTGCTTCTTATGATTTTATGGTCTGAAAACAAGTCAGTGATGTGCAGGTGCATCGGGGCACTGAGGACTGAAAGATTCTGGTGCCCCACTCTGGTCTGAAGAGTTCATGAGCGGACACCCACCCCCCAACTTGTATGGCCAGCACCTGACTGTCCAAGGCAACCTGTACATCTGCTATGATAGTCTGTAATTACTGAGGATCCATAATGTTATAGGAGGAAACCCAGCATCTCTCCTCTGGGCCATAACCGTCCCAGTGCACAAGGTACTGTACTTTACCACATACAAAACCAATAGCCCAGCAGGTGCCGAATTGTGTATACTTGTTGACCATCAGCAAAATGAGGAGGTGGAGGAGACTTGGAAATGGGAGCCAAAGGACTGGAAATTACACAGGACTTAAATCTGAGATGAGGGAGAATTGCTTTAGACAGAGGGTGAGGAATCAGTGGAATTTGCTGCCACCAAGTGCTGTGGAGGTCAAGCATTGAGTGTACTTAAGGCAGGGACTGATTGGTTCTTGCTTGATAAGGGGGTTAAGGGCTATGGGGAGAAGGTGGGAGAATGAGGTTGAAGAAAAATATCATCCATAAATGCATGGTGAGCAGACAACATAAGCCAATTGACCTAATTTTGCTCCTATATATTATAGTCAAGAAAGTGCCGTGCAGGTAGATAAACAAAGTGCAAAGGCCATGTTGACGTAGATTGAGAGATCAAAAACTCATCTTTATCGAATAAGAGATTAAACCCAAGGCTCTCATGACAATGAGATAGTGCTGTCCTTGAGTCTGGTGGTAAATACTTCCAGTCTTTTTGTATCTTCTGCCTGGTGGAAGAGGGGAGGAGAAAGAATGTCCAGGTGGGAGAGGTCTTTGATTATATTGGGTGCTTACCTGAAGCAGTGGGAAGTGTAGACAGGGTCCATGGAGGGGAGAATGCTATGATAGACTAGATAGCTGTGTGAGTGAGCACCTTACACACTGTGCCCTGCCTTTCTGACTACTGCTCTGTGCATGCGGATTGGAGCTGGAGACCAAAATGAATAATTTCTCCCCACTGAAATATCATTTTTAGTGGAAACGGGCAAAGTGCCTGACATCAAATCCATATCAAATCCTACCTATTAAAATTGAAATTCTCTCATCCAGCTCAGTGTGAAATTAAAAGCTGCAGCCTTGCCTCTGCTTTTTTATCTGGTTGCTGGAACTAAACCCCTGCTTAACTCACGGCTGCCTTGGAGGCTTGACTGCACCTCAACTTTGAGCTGACATCTAAGTTTTGATAAAACTGAATATAAATAGCTTTGCTTTGGCTCCTGCAGAATCAGCTGACAAGTAATAAAACTCATTGTTACATATTCATGCTGGGTCAGACTGTCACACACCTTATTTAAGCTCGAAGTGCCAATTTGAACAAAGCTAGCACTGCAACTAGACAGAGAGCTAAGCTACTATGGTGAGCACCATGGTGCAGCGATTGGAGTCACTGTCTCACAGCTCCAGAGATCTAGGATTGATCCTGGCTTCAGCTACCTCCTTCCACCAAATCAATTTTGTAGTGAATTTGCTAACTTTCCCTGGATCCCATGCATTTTAACCTACTGGACCAATCTACCGTACAGGACTTTGACAAGGTCAACTGTCCTACCCTCCTTCTGCTTGGTCACTTACCAAAAAAACTTTATCAAATTTTTGAACCACAATTTCTTGCAAACAAAGCCATGCTATTCCTAATCAACCCTAGTCTTTCCAAATACAAATGAATCCTGTCCCTCAGAATCCCTTCTAGTAAATTTCCTTTGCTGATGTAAGGCTCACTGCCCTGCAACTAAAGATACACAGCTTTGAGGCATTCATATAGTTACATCTTTCCAGCCCATAAAGGACCCATCAATATGGACTTCCTCTTATCTGCAGTATGCAACAAGCAATCTTCAATCCATGTTTGCTCACTACCCCTCTCATCATGTGCGTCTTCCATGTGTACTAACCTACTGCATTATATGGCACTTTTGCCAAATGCTTTTTCAATACCTAATGCAGTGCACCTACTGGTTCCTCCTGAACAAGTTGGCTTGTTACATTCTCAAAGAACTGTACCTAGTAAGTTTGTCAAACAAGATTGAACTTTCATAAAACCCTGTTGACTTGGTTTAGTTATATTAAGCTTCTTTTAGTGACTAGCTATTTCCTCTTTATCGACTCCAGCACCTTGCCAAAAACAGATGCTATATTTACTTGTCTTTTGCCTTACTCCCATCTTGAACAGTGGAGTCACAAGGAAATCTGCAGGTGCTTGAAATTCAAGCAACACACACAAAATGCTGGTAGAACGCAGCAGGTCAGGCAGCATCTATAGGAAGAGGTACAGTCGACGTTTCAGGCCGAGACCCTTTGTCAGGAGTGATAGTTTTCCAGTCTGCTGATATCTTGCTGGAACTCAGTGAGTTTTGTAAAACATTAACCAATCTCTGTATCTGCTGCCTTTAAAACCCAAGGAACTGGCCACACTGACTTGTCCCATTCTTTAGTCCCGTTCATTTCTCTCATGCCTTGTCTCTCATAATTCTCCCAGAGTATCTTGAACTAGAGCAAGGGGAAGGAGCTGGATAGGGCCATTTTGTTCATCAAAGTGATTCCCTTTTGCTCCACACCATATCAATGCTCAACTTATCTCCTGAGAAGAAGATCTTTCTCAGCTGAAACCATCTGCACCATCGCAGAGCCAGACCGCTTCAGTGATAATTCTTTGTCAGAGAGCTTTGAGCCGGATTCTTTATATATTGATCTTACAATCTCACTGGAAACATTAGTATAGGGGAAGGCTGTTTGGCCACGTCAGACTATATATCTCCTCATTCCTAGACACCAGAGGGCTCTTGCTCCTGATGCAGCCTCTGCATTGGTGATGGTGTCCAGATGTGGCCTTCCCTACATTCATCAGACTCATTGTAAGGTGGAGGAATGCTTCATTGAGCACCTCCGCTCCATCCACCAAAGCCAGAACTTCCCAGCAGCTCAACCTTTTAATTCCCATTTCCATTACTGTTCTGACATATTGGTCCACGGCCTCCTTGTGTGCCAATATGAGGCCACCCTCAAGGTGGAGGATCAACACCTTATTTTCTGCCTGGATAGTCTCCAACCTGATGGCATGAATATCAAGTTCTCCCTACGGTAAAAAAATTCCCTCCCTTTCCCCTCTTCTGTTCCCCATTTTGACCTTTTACCTCACTTGCTTTTCACTTCTCTCCGGGTCCCCTTTTCCTTCCCTTTCTCCTATGGTCCTCCCCTTTCTTATCAGATTCCTTCTTCTCTAGCCCTTGACCTTTCCCATCCACTTGGCTTCACCTATCACCTTCTCGCTATCCTCCTTCCACTCCCCCCAATTTTATATTCTGGCATCTTCCCCCTTCCTTTTCAATCCTGAAAAAGTGTCTCAGTTTGAAATGTCGACTGTTTATTCATTTCCATAGATGCTGCTTGACCTGCTGAGTTCCTCCAGCATTTCGCATGTGCTGCTTTACATTTACAGTATCTGCAGACTTTCTGATGTTCACGACTCATTTTAAGAGTTGTTTTCAAGTTAGAGAGAGATTCAATATGGGAATTCAGCACCAACCATCAAGTATCAGTTGAACACATCAAAGTTGCTGGTGGACGCAGCAGGCCAGGCAGCATCTCTAGGAAGAGGTACAGTCGACGTTTTGGGCTGAGACCCTTTGTCAGGACTTCGTTGAGTCCTGACGAAGGGTCTCGGCCCGAAATGTCGACTGTACCTCTTCCTAGAGATGCTGCCTGGCCTGCTGCGTCCACCAGCAACTTTGATGTGTGTGGTTTGAATTTCCAGCATCTGCAGAACTCCTTGTGCTTAAGCATCAGTTGAATTCTAGATTAATTCCAGTATTTATTCCATCACCTTTTATTAATTCCTCCAGAATCTACCATTCACCTACACACTAGGGGTCAATTTATAGTGGCATGTTATCTTACCAGTGCACATAATGCTGGGCTGTGGGAGGAACCCAGAGTGCCCACAGCGTGCGTCGTGTCACAAGGAGAATGAGCAAACTTCATGCAAACATCCGGCTGTCAGAATTGAAGCCAGGTCCCTGCTGTTGTGAGCAGTGGCTCCGTTCCCTGTGCCCAAGTCACCCAGGTGAATACATCCACAAAAGCAAGATTTCTCTCAATGTGAAAGCATCCTTTAAGCATCGAAAACACTCAAATGCAGTGTACCATCTGATAAGATTCTGAATTTGATGCAAATACAAGTATAATCACTGCAACTATGTTCTAACTCTCAGTTCATCTGTCCTGTAATTTTGCCAAAAACTCCCTCTTGAAGGGAGTGAGTGCAGTGTATCTAAACCGTGTCGAACCAGAGTGTCAGACTGCTATAAATGTAGCTGTAATACTTACCCCTTGCTATTTCATTTCTCTTTAGGTACAGACCAGCATTCCATTATTTTGTGAGTCACAATCTCTTACTAGCTTTTTTTTTTGCTGAAGCATAAACCAGTTTATTCTCATGGTATTGTGTCATCTGTGGGCAAGGTGCATCAGTTTGTCACAGGGTCTGCCTCTTCAAAGCATTAATAAGAACATAAGGGTTTGATTTTGTAACAGTTATGGGGAAGGAAGTTGTCAGAATAAAATTGCTGAAGCATATTTTTCTCCAGTCTAGTTCCTTAAGCATCGAATAATCATACCAGTTACCGGAGGAAAATTAAAGGATGAATGTGGGCTTTATGTGAATACGAAAAACTTAATTGGGAAGTTTTACAATTTACTGGCTGAGCCAATGGTGGTAATTGTTGGCAGAGTAGTGGGCCATGATTGAAATTCACAGCACTGAACACCCAGTTTAGCAAAATGCTTTAATAAGCCACTGTAAATTGGACTGGTAAATCCTTCAGCAGCAGATGCATTGTGATTTACCAAGGACTTTTTACCCCTTGAGTTTACAAGCATTGAGATAAATTTCACACTTGGATATCAACTAAAATGAATAAATCTTCTGCTGGAAAAGCTAATCCTTGAGGAATGTAGTAGAAAGTTGAGAGAGTGAACCAAAGTATGATGGTTAATTAAGCAGGAGTTGTGTTTCATGGTCTTGAGGAATCACATACTTTGGAAGGAGAGTAGGAATGAAAATTATTGAGGTACAAACCAGCTTGAAAAGTGAAAGAATATTTATTCTTTGTTCTTGCATTGTTAAAAACAGCTCACTACAATCTACATACCTCGGTGAATTCACTATTATGAGTATCATAGTCTTCCAAATCAGGACACTCCAGATTTGTCCCAAGGAAGCTGATCTCAAGTGGCAACACTGGCAGAAGTCCCATTTCCTGGAATTATTGTGTCTGTGACAGATGGTATGCCTATGAGTAACATGGGAACAGTTCATGACTGAACAAGTGACCAGGTTTATACTGAAACTGAGGGTTATATATAAAACTATATTGTAAGAAGCTGCAGAGAGAGGTCAGTGTGGCCAGTATATCACAGGCAACTACAGGAGGCATTGCCTGAAAAAGGCAACGTCGATAATCAAAGGTCCCACCATCTGGGCCATGCAATCAGACAGGAGGGACAGAAGCACCAGGTTCAAGAACAGCTACATCCCCTTGACCATCCAGTTACTGAACCAACTGGCGAACCTATAATCACAAGCATTTAGCAATACCAGGATTACTTTTCGATGGGTGGTAATCTTTCAGATAAATGCAATGTGTGGGATCTATTAAGAACTAAACATTTTTCAAAAGCCTTCCCTTATTATAATCAGACTAAAAGTGAAGACCTGGGTCACAGTCAACAATGGTTGACAGGACGTGAACTAAAAGGGACTGAACAAGGATATGGAAAAGAGGGTGTGAAGAATGCGTGCTGGAATAGCTGGCAGAAGGCTACAAAACTTCTGAAAAGATAATTTTCAGAATCGTATTGAATAAAGCTTGGTAATGACGGACTCATTCATAAATGGTGGAACCTTGCTATCATCTGGCTTGTGTTGGTAAAGCTGAGATCAGTGTGTATTTATGGACATCACATCCACACTTCCCCAGGTCCACACACAGACCCGTTACCAAAAAGGTGCCTCACACTGACATGGTACTCCTAACATCCCAAGCCACTGACACTGTACCCACACCCAGACACACTGGCTCTGTACGAACACACACACACACTGACACTGTACCAACACCCACACACACTGACTCTGTACGAACACACACACTGACACTGTACCAACACCCACACACACTGACACTGTACGAACACACACACTGACACCGTACCAACACACACACACTGACACTGTACCAACACCCACACACACTGACTCTGTACCAACACACACACTGACACTGTACCAACACACACACACTGACACTGTACCAACGCCCACACACACTGACTCTGTACCAACACCCACACACACTGACTCTGTACGAACACACACACTGACACTGTACCAACACCCACACACACTGACTCTGTACGAACACACACACTGACACTGTATGAACACACACACACTGACACTGTACCAACGCCCACACACACTGACACTGTACCAACACACACACACACTGACACTGTACCAACACACACACACACTGACACTGTACCAACACCCACACACACTGACTCTGTACGAACACACACACTGACACTGTGCCAACACTCAGACATACTGACTCTGTACGAACACACACACTGACACTGTACCAACACACACACACTGACACTGTACCAACGCCCACACACACTGACTCTGTACCAACACCCACACACACTGACACTGAACCAACACACACACACACTGACTCTGTACGAACACACACACTGACACTGTACCAACACACACACACTGACACTGTACCAACGCCCACACACACTGACTCTGTACCAACACCCACACACACTGACACTGAACCAACACACACACACACTGACACTGTACCAACACCCACACACACTGACTCTGTACGAACACACACACTGACACTGTACCAACACCCATACACACTGACACTGTACCAACGCCCACACACACTGACACTGTACCAACACACACACACTGACACTGTACCAACACCCACACACACTGACTCTGTACCAACACCCACACACACTGACACTGAACCAACACACACACACACTGACACTGTACCAACACCCACACACACTGACTCTGTACCAACACACACACTGACACTGTACCAACACACACACACTGACACTGTACCAACGCCCACACACACTGACTCTGTACCAACACCCACACACACTGACTCTGTACGAACACACACAGTGACACTGTACCAACACCCACACACACTGACTCTGTACGAACACACACACTGACACTGTATGAACACACACACACTGACACTGTACCAACGCCCACACACACTGACACTGTACCAACACACACACACACTGACACTGTACCAACACCCACACACACTGACTCTGTACGAACACACACACTGACACTGTGCCAACACCCAGACATACTGACTCTGTACGAACACACACACTGACACTGTACCAACACACACACACTGACACTGTACCAACGCCCACACACACTGACTCTGTACCAACACCCACACACACTGACACTGAACCAACACACACACACACTGACTCTGTACGAACACACACACTGACACTGTACCAACACACACACACTGACACTGTACCAACGCCCACACACACTGACTCTGTACCAACACCCACACACACTGACACTGAACCAACACACACACACACTGACACTGTACCAACACCCACACACACTGACTCTGTACGAACACACACACTGACACTGTACCAACACCCATACACACTGACACTGTACCAACGCCCACACACACTGACACTGTACCAACACACACACACTGACACTGTACCAACACCCACACACACTGACTCTGTACCAACACCCACACACACTGACACTGAACCAACACACACACACACTGACACTGTACCAACACCCACACACACTGACTCTGTACCAACACACACACTGACACTGTACCAACACACACACACTGACACTGTACCAACGCCCACACACACTGACTCTGTACCAACACCCACACACACTGACTCTGTACGAACACACACACTGACACTGTACCAACACCCACACACACTGACTCTGTACGAACACACACACTGACACTGTATGAACACACACACACTGACACTGTACCAACGCCCACACACACTGACACTGTACCAACACACACACACACTGACACTGTACCAACACACACACACACTGACACTGTACCAACACCCACACACACTGACTCTGTACGAACACACACACTGACACTGTGCCAACACCCAGACATACTGACTCTGTACGAACACACACACTGACACTGTACCAACACACACACACTGACACTGTACCAACGCCCACACACACTGACTCTGTACCAACACCCACACACACTGACACTGAACCAACACACACACACACTGACTCTGTACGAACACACACACTGACACTGTACCAACACACACACACTGACACTGTACCAACGCCCACACACACTGACTCTGTACCAACACCCACACACACTGACACTGAACCAACACACACACACACTGACACTGTACCAACACCCACACACACTGACTCTGTACGAACACACACACTGACACTGTACCAACACCCATACACACTGACACTGTACCAACGCCCACACACACTGACACTGTACCAACACACACACACTGACACTGTACCAACACCCACACACACTGACTCTGTACCAACACCCACACACACTGACACTGAACCAACACACACACACACTGACACTGTACCAACACCCACACACACTGACTCTGTACCAACACCCACACACACTGACACTGAACCAACACACACACACACTGACACTGTACCAACACCCACACACACTGACTCTGTACGAACACCTTCACACACTGACACTGTACGAACACACACACACACTGACACTGTACCAACACCCATACACACTGACACTGAACCAACACCCACACACACTGACACTGTACAAACACACACACAGACACTGTGCCAACACCCACACACACTGACTCTGTACGAACACACACACTGACACCATACCAACACCCACACACTGACTGTACCAACACCCACACACACTGACACTGTACCAACATCCTCACACACTGTCACTGTACAAACACACACACAGACACTGTGCCAACACCCAGACACACTGACTCTGTACCAACACCTTCACACACTGACACTGTACGAACACACACACACACTGACACTGTACCAACACCCATACACACTGACTCTGTACGAACACACACACTGACACTGTACCAACACACACACACTGACACTGAACCAACACACACACTGCCACTGTACCAACACCCACACACACTGACTCTATACCAACACACACACTGCCACTGTACCAACACCCACACACACTGACTCTGTACCAACACCCACACACACTGACTGTACCAACACCCACACACACTGACTCTGTACCAATACACACACTGACACTGTACCAACACACACACACTGGCACTGTACCAACACCCACACACACTGACACTGTACCAACGCCCACACACACTGACTCTGTACCAATACACACACTGACACTGTACCAACACACACACACTGACACTGTACCAACACCCACACACACTGACACTGTACCAACACCCCCACACACTGACTGTACCAACACCCACACACACTGACACTGTACCAACATCCTCACACACTGTCACTGTACAAACACCCCCACACACTGACTGTACCAACACCCACACACACTGACACTGTACCAACATCCTCACACACTGTCACTGTACAAACACACACACAGACACTGTGCCAACACCCACACACACTGACTCTGTACCAACACCTTCACACACTGACACTGTACGAACACACACACACACACTGACACTGTACCAACACCCACACACACTGACTCTGTATGAGCACACACACTGACACTATACCAACACACACACTGACACTGTACCAAAACCCACACACACTGACACACTGACACTGTACCCACAACACCAATACACACTGAAACTGTACCAACATCAATATACACTGACACTGTACCCCACACCCACACACACTGACACTGTACTCCCAACACACACACACAGACACTGTACCCACAGAATACACACACACTGACACTGTACCTCACACTCACAAACACTGACACTGTACCTCACACCCACACACACTGACATTGTACCCCACACCCACACACACTGACACTGTACTCCCAACACCTACACACAATGACACTGAATCTGGATACAAAAAGTTTTTCCAGTTATATAAAGAGTAAAAGGCAGGTGAGAGATGATATTGGACCACCAGAAAATAATGCTGTTGAGGTAGTAATGGGGGACAAAGAAATAGCAGATGAACTTAATGTGTACCTTGCATCATCTTCACTGTGGAAGACACTAGCAGAAGTTCATGAACATCAGGGAGCATGAATGAGTGTCATTGCTATTACGAAGGAAAAAGTGCTAGGCAAACTCATAGGTCTTAAGGTGGTTAAGTCACCTGGACCAGATGGACTACATCCCAGAGTCCTGAGAGAGGTTACTGAAGAGATAGCAGATGCATTGGTCATGATCTTTTAAGAATCACTTGATTCTGGCATGGTCCCAGAGGACTGGAAAATTGCAAATGTCACTCCACTCTTTAAGAGGGGAGGAAGGCAAAAGGAAGGATATTGCTGGCTAGTAAGCCTAACCTCAGTGGTTGGAAAAGTGGGTTGGAGTCTATTACTAAGGACGAGGTTTTGGGGTACTTGGAGGTTAATGATAAAATAAGTCAAAGTCAGCATGGTTTCTGTAAAGGGAAATCTTGCCTGATAAATCTGTTAGGGTTCTTTGAAGAAGTAACAAGCAGAGTTAACAAAGGAGAGGCATTAGAAGTTATTTAATTGGATTTTTAAAAGACATTTGATATAGTGCCACTCATGAGGCTGCTTAACAAGATAAAATTCTATGGTGTTACAAGAAAGATACTGGCACGGATAGTGGAATGGCTGACAGGCAGGAGGCAGTGAGTGGAAATAAAGGGGCTTTTTCTGGTTGGCTGGCAGTGACTAGTGGTGTTCCTCAGGGGTCCGTATTGGGACCGCTACTTTTCACATTGTTTGTCAATGATTTAGACAGTGGAATCGATGGCTTTGTGGCAAAACTTGCAGATAATACAAACATTGGTGGAGGGGTAGGTAGTGCTGAGGAAGCAATGCGATTGCAGCAGGACTTAGAGAAATTGGAAGAATGGACAAAAAAGTGGCAGATGGAATACAGTGTTGGGAAATGTATGATATTGCATTTTGGTAAAAGGAACAATAATGCAGACTATTATCTAAATGGGGTGAAAATTCAAACATCAGAGGTGCAGAGGCACTTTGGAGTCCCCGCGTAAGACCCCCAGAAGGTTAATTGAGTGTTGTAAGAAGGCAAATGCAGTGTCAGCATTTATTTCAAGGGGAATAGAATATAAAAACAAGAAGATAGTGCTGAAACTTTAAAAGGCACTAGTCAGGCCGCACATAGAGTATTGTCAACAGTTTTGGGCCCCTTATCTCAGAAAGGATATATTGTCTTTGGAGACAGTCCAGAGGAGGTTCATAAGGATTACTCTGGGAATGAAGGGGCTAACAAATGAGGAGTGTTTGGCAGCTATGGGCCTGTACTCACTGAAATTTAGAAGAATACGTGGGGATCTCATTGAAATCTACTGAATTTTGAAAGGACTAGATAAGGTGGATGTGAAGAGGGTGTTTCCTCTGGTGCGGATATCCAGAACTAGAAGGCACAGCCTCAAAATTGAAGGGTGATGATTTAGAACAGATGAAAGGAGGATTGTTTTTAGCTAGAGAGTGGTGAATCTGACTGTGGCGGAGGTCAAGTTCGTGGCTATACATAAAATAGAAGTTGGTAGATTCCTGATTGGTCGGGATATCAAGGGATATGGTGAGAGGGCAGGTGCGTGGGGTTGAATGGGATCCAGGATCAGCCATGATGAAATGGCAGAGCGGACCCGATGGGCTGAATGGCCTGATTCTGGTTCCTATGTCTTATGGTCTTAGTATAATGTTACAGTTTCAGAGAAAGTGCAGTGCAGTTGACTAATAAGGTGCAAGGGCCACGACAAATTCTTACTGAGAGAATAATACTTCATCTATCACATAAGACATCTGTTCACGAGTCTGATAACATTGGGATAGAATGCTGTCCTCGACTCTGGTGCTAAGCTTTTTCAAGTTTCTGTATCTCTGCCTTGTGGAAGGGGGTAGGAGAGAGCATGTTCTTTGATCATGTTGACTGCTTTGGGGGTAGAGTGAAGTGTAGCTAGAGTCGATGGATGGGATTGTGGTTTGCATGATGGACTGGGCTGTGTGCACACCTCTGCAATTTCCTATTGCAGAGCAGTTGGCATAACAAGCTATAATGGATGTTTTTATGGTGCCTGTGTAAAAACTTGAGATTCATTAGGGTCATTTTGAATTTCCTTAGTCTTCTGAGGAGGTAGAGGTATTGGCGTACTTTATTAGCCATAGGTCTCTGCGGTTGGGCCAGGATTAACCACTGGGGATATTTACACTGAGGAAGCTGAAATTCTCAACTCAGCACTATTGGGAGGGAGTATTCCACCTGCTTCTTTAAGTTATTGACCAGCTCCTTTGTTTAGCTGACATTGACAGAGCAGTAGTTTTCTTTACATCATTGACGGAAAAAATGTTATAGCAATCGAATCATTGATGTAACAGTGACAAGAGAGGTGGGAAGAGTTTCACAATAATTCAGTGAAAGAGCAATAGCTTGAAACTGAGACTGACTCTGAGCTCAGGGCGAATGGTGAAAGAACGGGGTGTTTGCAAACACAAAGGGCGGAGGGATAATAATCATTGGAAATGAGAGGAGGAGAGGCACAGTAACTAAAAACAACGGTAACAAGGAAGGAATATGGGGGTATTTAAACAACTTCATGAAGGTAATATTTAGCTGGACACCTGAAGCAAGTCTTGGTAATGAATAAATCAAGTTTCATATTTCCATTCCATTTGAAATAATTAGTGACTTGGGCACATATTCAAACAGAGACATTACTCCACTCTTATTCCCGTAAAATGCAATTTTAATATAATCCTTCATTATCTGAAAATTTGATTAGGTTGAAAATCTGTGACTAATTTATAAATTGACTCTGATGTTCTCAAATGTCCTCATGTAATTTTCAGAAGTTCCACTGAACAACATTCAAAATTACAACAGAAGGAAATATTAAGGCAGCTTGGTTGAAGATTAGGTACATAGAAATGGAGAAGGATTCTGAGTGCTGAGTAAACAGCAGAGACAGAGGAAGGATTGGCTGTCACTGGTGATGCTATCATGAATCGGTGTCGTGTATTTCATATTTCAGTAATCTTGTAAATATATTATTTGATTCAGCATTCTTTTTTGTTCAAGTAATTTATTACTGGTTTAATGTAGGTAACGCCCTGGTGCACATTTTTACTGCTATGCTGTAGCTGTTTCATTTTAGCAGTTCTGTAAGAGCAGTCTGTTCTGCTTTCAACCTGATTGAGTTACTGTTGAAGATAAGGGATGATGTGGAATGTGTGTCATCCAGGTAGGATGGTGGAACTGGGAGAAGGTTCGAGAGAACATGGGGGGAGAGGTTTTTTGAGGAACAATAAGGTCAGCCTTGGTTTTTTTTTGTTTGGCAGGAGATGAAGAAAGAAGACACTGGAGAGAACCGGTCGTAGGATTCAACCTGGTGGGAGACATGATTCAATGGAGCCAGGTGTTGAGGTCGACTGAGGATCGATGAATATCGGTGAAGAGTTGAGCTCCAACTTGTGCACATTTGACTGTTTAATTATAACGTGCACTTTTGTTTTTTTTTCTTTCCTTTACTAACCCTTTAGTTAAGATAGGATTCATAAATATCATTCCTTTAATTGTATGCAGTGTGCTGTCTGTTAGTTCGTGGCATTAATTGTAACAGGGTAGCAAATGACACAGCATCTGCACAAACCCAGGGTTTGGGGTGGGAGAGTTGTTTCAATCTCACGGGTCTGGAAGGACCGGAGTGTGTCTTCCATGGACTTACACAGACAAGGATACCAGCGGGGTTACATGCATAAACACAGGAATTGCATATGCCATCATGTTACCAGATGATATAAGCACGTCCCACTTAAGGTAAACACGAAGTTAGACTCACATTTCAGACTCCCATGTCTTCCTTTGAATTAGTTTAATGTTTTGAAGTTACAAAACGTAACAAGTGGGTACAGCAGAAGACAGAAAAGAAAGAGCACAGAGTTTGCAAATGCTTTGAGTCTGGAGGAGGGTAGAGAGAAAGGAATTGTGGTCAGCAAACCAGGTAAATCAGCAAGCAGGCCGTGAAGACACGATATGGCTGAAGCTCCTGTTGCAGTCTCCTCTGAAATAGAATTATATAGAACCTAAACAGGCCCTTTGGTCCAACTCATCTATGTTGACCTAGTTGCTACCCGAATAGTCCCAGTTCCCATCCATGTGCCTCTCTAAATATCTTGTAAACATTGTAGTTGTAACCCCTCTACAGCTTCCTCTGGCAAATAAAATATAAGAGAGAAATTAGTGGAAGTACTCTCCAGGCCAGGCAGCATCTGTGGAAGGAGAGACAGAGCTAACGTATCAGCTCAATGCACTTGTGTTTCTCTTTCAGCAGATGATGCTGGACTTGCTGAGTTTTTCCAATGTTTGTGTCAGTGGGTGATGTTCCTGAGAGGGACATTGTTGAACAGAAAGAATATGGTGTCAGAGTAAACTTTCTGGATTGACACAATGTTTTATGATTTATTAGTTTTGAAGGTCTGGATGGAAGTGCCAAGTCCAGCATCCCAAGCTGCCTTTGAGAGGATAACAATGCTTTTTTGAACCATTGCACTCCTTCTGGTGATAGTGTTACTTGGGTCCTCCTGGGGAGTGAGTTCCACAATTTTGGCCCAGAGAAGATGAAAAGGCAGAAATATATTTCCAGGAGAGGGTAGTGAGCACACTGTCCCTCTTCATGGAGGAGGTTGTGGGTTTGGGAGCTGCTGTCAGGAGTAGCCTGATCAAGCATCTGCAATGCACTTTATAACAGTACACTCCACAGCCTTTGCATGCCGGTGGCAGAGGGAATGAAGGTTTAGGTAGTGGATGCAGTGTCAACCAAGCAGGTTTTGCTCAGCTGGACTATGTTGAGCATCTTAAGTTTTATTCATTCACCAAGTGGAAATACTCCACCATGCTGCTGATTTGTACCTTGAACATTGAACACAGACAGTAGAGCACAGCAACAGGTTCTTCAGCTCATAGTATTGTACCAAACTAATTAAACTAACAGCACCTAATCCCTTCTCTTCTGCCTACATAATGTCCATATCCCTCCATTCTCTGCATGTTTATGTGCCTGTCTAAAGGCCACATAACACTTCTATCATATCCCTCCACACCATCCTGGCATATATTCCTGTCACCCAATACTCTCCAAGAAACTTGCTCAGCAACTCTGCTCCTCACACCTTTAATGCATGCTCTCCAGTATTAGACCTTTTGAGCGTAGGATAAGGTTACTGGCGTTCTACTCTGTCTATGCTTCTCATAACTATGTCAGCTTCTTTCAAGTCTCCCCTCAGCCTCTACTGCTCCAGAAAAATCAACCCAGGTTTATCCAGTCTCTCCCTTATAGCCTCTCGTTGTTGAAGGTGTAAAGGTTTGGAGTGTCAGGAACTGAGTAACTCTCTGCAGGATCCCTGCCTCTCATAGTAATGTAGGTACATGGTTCACAGATGCTCAGTTGCAAACCTCTTGCACCAGCTGAGAAAGACTGTTGAAGGCAGTAGTTAAAAGGCGAGGCTTGTGGGACACAACACTATAAGAGGTGCATAAACATATATGACATGTGTTTACATCACCACTGTATAGAAACTCATTTCCTTTTTGATTGCAATCCAGAAAGTATGTTTGACAATGTTTGAAATGTTTAGGTCTGAGATTGGTGATGAGGTGGGCATTTGAAGGGTGACTCTACAGGAGGCAAGAACTATTACCAAGATAAACTGGGAGTAAAAGTATTACCAACTGGACTGGTTATTTTAAAACAATTTTACTTAGCAGTCTAGCAGAACCTACTAACTTTAAACTCTAGCAAAAGGTCTTTAAAGTGCACTGTGATTGAAAGTCTGTAGATCCCATTGAATATGATAACAGTTTTGTTCATTGGAACAACAATGCATCAATAAAATGGAACAGATCTATTAGTTACATGCTTGTGAAATATTTAATGAGTTTTCCTTAAACCAACCACACTCAGGGGACACAGAATGATGCTGAGCGAATGTTAAAAGCGTATTTGTTTTGTTCCTGCAGAGCACTTCGTCTCAGTATAGAATTCCAATTTTGCTTTATACTTGCAATAATGCCTTTCACCCTCAGCACGAAACAGAACCTCTGAAGTCTATCAAACAATGGTGATAATGGTTGACCAACCATCTTGTGGTTGGTAACTTGGAAAGCCAGCGAGCAGGCACAAGATTTGTAGTTATGTTCTGTGACTGCTGCTGAGTTGCTTCCAGGACTAGAGATGTGCTTGCACCCCCACAAGTAGGATATGCCATTGTAAGGGGGTTTCGATTTTTATGTTACCGCGGAGGCTAATTAAAATGGTGTCTTTGTTATGTTAATCTGGGGAATGAGGCTTTGTTGTCTTAAATGCTGAGAAAGTTTGCGCTAGCAGCTTGTTGTGGTTTAGAGGATGATAAGAAATATGTTATTAACCAATTGGGATAGTTGTTATGATTTTGGTGTATCTGTAAGATACTGTTTGCGAGGGGGTTTTGGGGGCAGAAGGCGGGAGAGCGAGACAGAGGATGGACGACGTGCTGTGATGTCCGCTAACGGGGTCGGACCCCGAGCGGGACGTTCGGCGAGGAGACGGAGACGGACTCGTGTGGAGCGTCTGGTCGCCCACCGTTGTTGGTCCCAGGCGGCCGGTCGAGGTGGTCCGAGGGGTCACAGGGTGAAGAAGAAGGTCCTTGAGCTCCAATTGTTTGTACACGAAGAGATTGAACTTTGATAAGTGTGGCGCCTTTTATTTTCCTTTTATATTTTATTCTCTCTTAATTATATAGTTCCAGTAATGTCTATAAACTGTATATCATTTAATTGCATCTGGTGTATTTTCTGTTATTTGGGCGGGGTGGAGTACCTCACACAGCATCCACACAAACTAATTACCCAGTTTGGCGGGGCCGAGGCTGTTTCCCTAGACGACAGCGAGCCGAGCGGCCCTGAGGCTGGCCAGGGGGGCTACACCGTATTGATAAGGATGGGTACTCTTGTGCTGCTGTTGGCAGTCTAAGTGCAATATTGTTTAGACAACATTGTCTCTGCTGTCCTTTGACCTTGCACTACTGTACAAACAATGACACATCTATGATTTAGATGAGAAGACACTGTTATACTTGCGAAAAACTCATTATAGTTCCATATATACTCACCCCATTCAGCACTGGCAGCAGCTGTAGGTAAAAGGCAAGGCTGAAGATATGAATAGGGCCATTTGCTGGATCTCTCCCTCACAGAAGCCGCAGATTCAACCCTAAAAGCAGGTAGGTTCACCAGATGAGGCAGAGAACTGGGGTCCTGGTTTAGTGTAAGCACTATTGGTGGAACCAATCAGGTTTACCGCAGGAAAAGAGAAAACAGCCCTATAAACCAGGCCCATCGTTGACCTCCAAAGGTCTCTGTTTTCATTGACATAACGTGAAGGAAACAGCATCAGTAACTGTGGTTTTAGCAATGAACTTATTTATCAATGAAAGCCCTTTAGGTGAGGTAACTGCTGATGGTGCTCCATGCACCCAGAATCACTCGGATGATGCAAGAGAACTTCAAGTGGCCTAAGGAGGGATGATTTGGGACTTCTGTGTTAGCCACGTTCAAGTGTGGGGCTAATCTCTTGTAGGAAGCATGAAAGACTTTTAACATTGGCCCATCTTGAACATTACTCTTCCACCCAGTCATCCTCACTAACTCCACTCCACAAGGGCTAATCCCATTTCAGAAACCAATACACAAGGACACAGGTGATAAAATCGTAGCTCTCTGTCCACAACAGCTCTTCTTCAATACACACAGCTCAAATAAATCCACAAAAAAATTCAGGGCCCCTCAAGCATGCCTGGCCACTCAATGTGATCAGAGTTGATCTACTTCAAGTCTCTTCTCTGCCAATCCCCCATAATCCTCAATTCCTTGATCTTTCTAATCTTCTATCTCCTTGAATACATCTAATGATGCAACCCCTAGAACTATTGTGATAAAGATCCACTGCTCTCTGTGTGAGGAAATTGCTATGATCTTCAATTTTAAATGGCCAGCCCTTTATTTAAAATTATGTCCTTTCTCTCATGAAAATTTCCCAATATCTACCAGTCAAGCCCCCCTAGTGTTTTATATTTTTCATTATTCTGAAGTCAAATTCACTTAGACCTAAACTGTCTAAACATTCTTGACAGGACAACCCTCTCATCCCAGGAACAATCCTGGTGACTCTCCGGTGTTACTACATCTGTTTGTCTGTTTGTTGGGCAAGTGGACCAAAACTATGCTCATCGCTCCAGATGACCTCTCTCTAACACCATATGGAATTGCAATAAAACCTCCCTATTCTTAGACTCTCCCTCTTTGCAGTCAAGGCCAAAATGATGTTTGACTTCTTTGCACTGAAATTAACTTTTCTTTTTTAATTGTGTTTTCTTGTGAAGATTACATACAATTTGTGTTTGTGTAATTTTCCCTTGTGAAAGCTGCTTCTATGATGCTACGTGTCTTTGATGCTGCGGCAAGTATATTTGTCACTGCACCTGTGCAGACATGTACTGTTCCTTCAGATTCCAGCACTGACAGATCTGCCCATTTACTGTTTGTATCTCTACAGCAGCTATCTCCACTCTCACTCTCCCCTGTTCCCACCTGGCTCTGGCTGCCTCTTTTGTTGCCTGACTCCACCAATCAACCACCTGCACCAGCCTCCAACCTCCAGCTCTCTCCTTCCACTACCAGTCGTGATCTATATCATCAAAAACCCATCCCCTCAGTTCACCAATCACCTCAGGCTCCTGTCTCACTACTCCCTCCTCTTCTTTATTCTGTCAATCTCCTCTCTCCATACTTCCAAAACATCACCCGTTCTTTCTCTCAGCTATGGATTCCACCCAGCTGAGTTTCTCCAACAGATTATTTGTTTTTCCATCGAATTCCTGTGTTAGCAGCTCTCCATTGATTTTATGGACAATAACATTTTTGAATTTCAGGATAATCCTGTACAAAACAGACAGCAGATGTTTTTGCATTCACTGCTAAGGATGGAAAACTGCTGTGTTTCAGCTATGTACAAAGCATCAGTGGCTTTGTTGGCCATGGGTGAGGTATCAGAGGAGTAGAGGAGAGCTAATGTTGCCCCTTTGTTCAAAGAGTAGGGACAAGCCAGGGGAGCCTTTCTTCATTGTTAGAGAAAATTCTTGGGACCAGATTTATGTTGTTTTGGAGGGGCAGAGGCTGATTGGAAGGAACTAGCATGATTTTGTGCAGGGGAGATCACACCTCACAAATTTGGTTGAGCCATTTGAGGACAGAGTAGTGAAAGTGGTTCACATGATTTCAGTAAGGCTTTTGACAAGGTCCTGCATGGTAGATTGGAACAGAAGGACTTAAGTGAGCATGTACTAGGTCTGAATATCTAGTAAATTTGCAGATGACACAGAAATTGCTGCAGTTGTAGATTGCAAAGGAAGTTGTGGAAGTATGCTGTGGGACAGCGATCAGCTGGAAAGTTGGGCAGAGTACTGACAGATTTAATCCAGACAAGTTGAGGTAATGTATTTTGGGAAATCAAATTCTGGCAGGACATGTCGAGTAAGTGGCAGGGAACTTAGAAGCATTGATTTACCTTCTGTGCAAACCCATAGATCACTGAAAATGGATACACAGGTGGATAGGGTAGTGTAGAAGAAAAATAGTATGCTTGCCTTCATAGGCTGAAGCTTCGAGTATCACAATTTAGATATTATGTTGCAGCCATACAAAGCATTGGTTAACCTGAACTTGGAGTATTGTGTATATTTCTGTTTGCCACACCAGGAGAAGGATGTGATAGCAGTAGTGAGGGTACAGAACAGATTTACCAAGGTGTTGCCTGGAATGGGGGGGGGGGGTATGATTATAAAGAGAAATCTGATAGGCTGGGGTTATTCCCTCGGGAATATGGAAAGAACTGGTGTGATCTTAAAGAGCATTATAGGATTATGAGGCACTTAGAGAGGATAGATATTGTCTTTTTTGCAGACAAGGGAGTCTGGAACTAACAGGCAAGGTTAAGGTGAGAAAGTAGAAACTTCTGGAGGTTCTGAAGGGCAAGTTTTCTCACAGAGGTGGTAGTAACCTGGAATGAGCAGCCAGAGGGAGTGATGGAGGCAAATAGAATTACAACATCTAACAGGCAGCTGGACAAGTACTTAGATAGGAAAAGCATAGAAGAGCATGGGCCTACTGTGGGCAAATGGGATAGCATGTGTGAAGTGGGCCAAAAGGACTGTCTCTGCGCCAGACGATTCTGTGTCACTATGAATAATAGTGAGATTTTATATG
Source organism: Mobula birostris (assembly GCF_030028105.1). NCBI lineage: Eukaryota > Metazoa > Chordata > Chondrichthyes > Myliobatiformes > Myliobatidae > Mobula > Mobula birostris. The sequence continues at coordinate 102,509,062 of NC_092373.1, read as the reverse complement.
AATATTCTCCTGGAGCAGAACTAAACAAAAGCAAGTTAACCACGTGAAGCAAGTTCATTATTCTTAAGAGATTTACAACTGGTAAGTCAATCACAAACAAGAGAAAATCTTCAGATGCTGGAAATCTAAGCAACACACACAAAATGCTGGAGGAACTCAGCAGGCTAGGCAGCATTTATGGAAAACAGAACAGTTGACATTTTGGGCTGAAACCCTTCACAAGTTTAGACAGGACAGCCCAAAGCAATTTCCAGCCAATTGACCAAGTTGTGGTTACTGTTCTGAATTTGGAAAAGTGCAGCTGATTTTTGTACAGCAAGCTAATTAAATAATTAGCAGTTATTCTGTATTTGTAATGACACTGTACTGCTGACATAAAACGACATGATGTGTATCAGTGATTATAATTCTCATTCTGATTCTGAGGTTGACTCTGAATCTGTGGGAGTTGATAGAAAGGGGGAAGAATAAACTCATGCCACTTTATTGCCCCCCTTTCCCTTCATGCCCTATATACCTCTCAACTACAGACGTGGAGCAACTTACGGCAGCCAATGAACCTGCCAGTTCAAGGGAAACTGGAGTATCTGGCAGAAACTCATAGGGAGCACATACAAATTTCACACAGACAGTACCAGAGTTCAGGATTGAACCTGTGTCACTGGCCTGCACCACTGTGCCTTTGATAGTGCAGGTATGGCTTTGTAATCTTCAAGTTCAACCAGCGGCATTAGTCTAGGGAAGACAGTCTCTGGCCCCATCAAACGTGTGAAATCTGAGGTGTAAAACCTCTTGTTTGTGTGGATGCTGCATGATGTGTTCCCCGTTACAAATCAGTACCAAGAGATAACAGACAGTACACAGTATGCAATTAAACAACTTCGCTTTATAATTCTTAATTTGACTGTAGGGTTAATAAAGAAAAACAAAAAGAAGGGGGCCCATTTTAATGGAGCAGTCTAATGTACACGTTGGAGCTCACAGTTGCCCTTCCGGTGGTCCTCCATCAATTTCCCCCGGGTTTTGTCGACTCCTGGACCCACACCAAGTCCACTCCTTTCAGGTGACCTAGAACAATCACACTCAGGCACACAATAAGAAAAAAACACTCCCTTCCTTGGATGGCGCATATTCCAAAGCCCCCGTTATTTCTAGCCATAACCCAAACACTGCTGCTACAAAACAACCATTACAATAGCAATGAAAGCTTTCCCAGGGCGTTACAGCCTCAATGAACTTTTTGTCCAACAGTGACCCTCTGATAGTGTGAGACCTCTTAGTTCTACACTGGAATATCAGCAGAGAGTACTGGTCAGATTTAAACCTGCTGTCTCTTAATTCAGATTAGAAATACAACTGCAAATGCCGAAAGGACAAAATAAAACCAGTGAAGGCAGGAAATACTCAATAGATCAGGCAGCATCAATGGAGAGCCAGATGGTGTTAAATGATCTCACACCTGATAGATGATAGTCAGCCTGAAACTTTACCTCTGTTTTCCTTTCTCCACAGATGCTGCCTCATCTGTCGAGTAACTCCAGCCTTTCCTGTTGTCTATTTCATGATTCCAGGTGAGTATGGGCCATGTTAACACCACATCACCAGAAAAACTGAACAATCAACCTATAGCAGGTGTAGAGAGTGTATGGAGGTAATAAATTCCCTGATCAGTTCTGTTTTGCAAGTAGTTGAATTCACAATCTCTACCCCGTCACGTACAATCAGGAATGTTGGTATTTCAGGAGAGCCGCTTGGTGACATGGAGCAGACATTTACCAGGCAGCTTTTGTTCAGATAACTCCAACTGTGCTGCACCCACAAACTCAGGAGCACAAGGAGACCAAGTCAGTTTACTGTGGTTCTCATGTACACCAGGAGCTGGTGTCACCAGGGAGGACATCAACTAGCCAATGGAGATTGCACAGCTCCAATCAAATTAGGGGTGTGTGAAGGATTCACCTAATGTGATGGAGTGGGAAGATCACAGAACTCCTGAAATAAGATGGTTGGGTAGAGCTCAGCCAGCATAATTTCAGGTTTACAAAGGACGGCTGAGGTGTATCTGTAGTATTAATATTCACAGCTAGGAGGCTATATTCATTTGTGGAATTGTGCTTTATTTATATTTCCTTTGACCTATGCAGTGTGAATAATTAGTTTTGGATTAAAGTGTGTACTAATCTGTTGAAGAAGCTGTGTCTGTGGAACTGTATCCTATCAGGAGCTCTGTAAGGTTCTGCAGATTTGTTTTATTTATGAGACTATGTGTCAGGCAGGTTTTTATATATAGCTTGGCTGCGATTGCAGCTTTATTACACTGTAATTCTGTTTAGTAGTTAATTTGCTTTAATATTGTTTTCTTCTACTTACATAAAACTCCTCAAATAAAATAGAAGGCTATAATTCTGAACACTATTATAGCCTCTGCATCCTCAGACAGTTAAGGAAATTTAGCATGTACAGTGCATGAAGAACCTCACCAAATTTTACAGATACATTACATCACGACTTTCTCTGCCCAGGACTGTATGATAAGGTCCTGTATGGGAGGCTGGTCTGGGCAGTTAGATCACAAGGGATCTAGGGTGAGCTAGTCAATGGATATAATACAGGCTTGGTGGTAGGAGACAGGGGGTACTATTGTAAAGCTGTCTTTTTTATTGGAAGCCTGTCATGAGTGGTGTGCTGCAGGGATCTGTGCTAGCTCTCCTGATGTTTGTCATCTACAATGACATCAGTCAAGTGAGGGAAGTTATCTAAGATTTCAATAGGATAGCGAACAACAACTGAGAAAGTGTGCAAAAGAATGGCAGAGGAAATGATGCCTTTTAGGAAGTTAAACAAGAGCAGGACACACACAGAGAAAGGCAGGGCCCTAGGGAGTGTGGGAGAACAGAGAAACCTTGGTGTATAAGCACATAGTTCCTGAACGTGCCAACACAGGTAGACAGGATTTTGGGGAAGCATACGATGTGTTTGCCTTCATCGGCTGAGGCACTGAGTACAAGAGTTGTGACATCATGTTACTGTTGTACAAATCACTAGTTAGGCTGCACTTGGAGAATCCTGTGCACTTCCAGCTACCCACCCATCTATAGGAAGAAAGTGCTAAGAAAGGGAGTTTGCAGAAAGGATTCACGAGGATGCTGCTGGGATTGAAGAACTTGTGTTATGCAAGGCTTTGGATCGATTGACGCTGTTTCCCCTGGATCAAATGAGGCTGTGAGGTGATCTAATGAAGGTAGATCAAATTATGGGAAGCAGGGATAAGGTAGACAGCCAAATTTATTTCCTATGTTGGAGGGCAGAGGTTTAAGGTGAGAGCGGGAAAGAAGTTTAAAGAGGATTTGAGGCTAAATGCTCACCGAGTAGTTGGTAACTGGAATGAACTGCCTGAGGACGTGGCAAACACAGGAACAGTCACAATATTAAGATGCTTCTGCATGTGCCCGTGAAGGAGGTATAAAGGGATATGGAATGAATATAGACGAGTGGGATTTGGTGATGGTCAACATATACTGTACGTGACTATGCTATGACAATTCAAACTAGTGGAGGAGTTCGAATATCGGGAAAGATGGTGTGGGGAAGAGATGGGTGTCACCATCAGCCTGGTAAGAACAATTATAAGTAATAGGGGGCAATGGATATCCAAAGCAGAACGCGTGTATATATAATAAATAGCACTCACCTGCATCTTATCAAGGGCAATTAGGGAGCAGCATTAAATATCAGTCTTGTGACCAATGGCAATATCATGCAAGTAAATTGTAAAATATTATGAAGAAGGATCTGGTGCTTTCCTGGCATATATGATGAATAACCTCTTCTTGGGCTTCCAGGCACATAGAAGTATAGATTATAACTGACGTTTCGATGACGAACTCTGCCATCTTCATCAGGGATGATGCCTGGTCTGATGGTATTTATATCCCCATAGTCCATCCCTCCTGATTGGTTAGCCCTCATCCAACCAGGTTTCTGCTCTCCCATCTTATTTGCAACCGAATTCCAGTCCTTGCTTAGAGTGAGACCTTCAACTTTGGCGATCCTTCCAGAAACAGTAGAAATAGAGAAAAGCCAGGCAGTAGCGGTGGGTTCCTCCTCGTTGTTAGGTTTCCTGGTTTTCCATTGGCCCTTTTAAGTGCCCAATTGATTTCCTTCGCCTTGTAGGAGCATCATGTGTAATCGTCTTATTTCCTTGTGGAGACCCTCCAGGTCTGAAATAGTTTTTGCACAGTTAATCAAAGTAGAAGGAACCGCTTTACGTTGGGAGGGGTGATGGTGGCTGTTATTGTTGAGGTATAAGTCCGTGTGAGTGATTTTCTGATAGACTCCATGTCCGAGGCTACTGCCTGTCTTCCCTATGTTTCCATGGTTTCTGGAAGGATCACCAGGATTCTGAAGAAGTACCAGATTAACAGCATCCATAAACCTGCAAGGAAGCTCAAATCACAGCTTATGTGGCTCTAAGGTGACCTGGGACTCAGGTAGGCTGGTGCTTACAGGATTCCCTGTGAGTTTGGATCAGCATATATTGGCAAGGAAACACGCCTCCAGGAGCACAGGAGGTGTATCCGTTTGGGTTACCCAGAGAAACTGCATTCACAATGGCCATAGGATTGACTTTGATGGCACAAAACTACAAATCAATGTGTTTTGGGACTACCTGGTGAAGGAAGCTATTGAAATAAAACCAGAGGAAAAGAATTTTAACAAAAATGATTGTCTCGCTCAAAGTAAGAACTGGAATTTGATTGTAAACAAGGTGGGAGAGTGGAAACCTAATTGGATGAGGACTAACCAATCAGGAAGGACGGACTACAGGGGTATAAATACCACTGGATTAGATATGCTCGGGCATCACCTTGATGAAGATGACAGAGTTTGTCATCGAAATGTCAGTTATAATGGATACCTGTACTCGGCTGGAAGCTCAAGGAGAGTTTATTTGTAAAATATTGTATTCTGGAGCTGTATACAATTAATAGCCTTATTTATTTATGTTATTTGCTTCCTGTAATCTCATGTTCCACTTAAGATACTATTTGTAGTATTATTAATTTGTGATATACAATATAAAGTCATGATTTATTTATAGTGACATGCAACATTTATAACTTTGTTTTATGTCTTCAGCACAACAGCCAGGCTAAATAATGGGGTCTCTGAACCTTTTCTGTGATAATGTTCTCAGACATTTCATAATGCTTTTAAAATCCATTTTAGGGATGTGTGAATCATAGGCAAAGGCAGCCTTTATTCCCCGAGCAAAGATGGTGGTGTGCTTCCTGATTTTCAGCAGAAGGTGATGCTGCAGATAGCAGCATTTAAACCTAATGATAATGAAGGCATCAGTATACATTTCCAAGCCGTGACGGTGCATGTCTCAGGGAAGCACCCCAGCAGATAGTGGTACTGTACTGCCATGCACTTGTTATTTTGTTTTTGACAGTTGTTGTCACAGGTTTATGAAGTGCTTTCAGAGTGGTTGAGTGAGTAAACGGCTAAGTACTTTGTGACTGGTGCATGCTCTGGTCATGATATAGGGGTGGTAGAGGGAGTGAATCCTTAGGATGCGGGAGAAGATTCCATTCAAGCAAACTGCCAAGCTTCTGAAGCTGCAATGGTCCAGAAAAATAGAAAGTAATCATTCTCTCCTACTTGTGGCTTGTCGAATGGGGGATGATTTGAGGCGTTGGGAGTGAGTCACTCACCATATCACATGAGCCCCTCACCGGCTCCTGCAGTGATTGTACTTACAGTGATCCCTAGGGTGTTAGGAATACAGCACTTGGTTGTGGTAGTGGCACTGAATATCAAAAGTAAGTTGTAGACACCCTTTTGATGAGGGGGTTAGACTATGAGGAAAGATTGAGTCGTCTGGGACTGTACTTGCTGGAATTCAGACGAATGAGAGGAGATCTTATAGAAGTATATAAAATTATGAAAGGGATAGATAAGGTGGGGGCAGGAAAGTTGTTTCCACTATTAGGTGAGACTAGAACTAGTGGACATAGCCTCTAGATTTGATGGAATTGATTTAGGATGGAGATAAGGAAGAACTACTTTTGCCAGAGGGTGGTGAATCTGTGGAATTCTCTGCCCAATGAAGAAGTGGAGGCTACCTCAGTAAATATATTTAAGACAGGGTTGGATAGATTTTTGCATAGTAGGGGAATTAACGGTTATTGGGAAACGGCAGGTAGGTGGAGATGAGTTCATGGCCAGATCAGCCATGATCTTATTGAATGGCACAGCAAGCTCGACGGGCCAGATTGCCAACTCCTGCTCCTATTTCTTATGTTCTTATGTCAGATTAGCACTTTTATTACACAGTGAACGGACAGGAAGTTCTGTGGGCAAGATCGAAATTCTCGGATGATATGTTGTCTCCTGGGTGCCAGGGTCTGGGATATCTCAGATCTATTTCTTAACATTCTTAAGAGGGAGAGCAAACAGCCAGAAGTCGTGGTCCATGTAGGTACCAGTGGCATGGGCAGGACAAATGATAAGGTTCTGCACAGGGAGTTCAAGGAGTTAGGTGCTAAGTTAGAAGGCAGGACCTCCAGGGCTGTGATCTGAGGATTGCTACCTGTGTCACGTGCTAGTGAGGCTAGAGCTAGGAAGATTATAGTTTAATACATGGCTAAGGAGTTGGTGTAGGAGGGAAGGCAAAAGATTTTTGGATCATTGGTCTTGCTTCCAGGGAAGGTGGGACCTGTAGAGAAGAGACAGTTTGCACCTGAACTGGAGGAGGACTAATATCCAAGTGGGAAGGTTTGTTATTGCTGTACGGTGGGGTTTAAATTAGAGTTGCAGGGGGGGTGGGAGCCAGAGTGCCAAAACAGTGGAGAGCTTGTGGAGGAAGATGTTGGCGAGTCCTCAGACAAAGTTAGGAATCAAAAAATTGAGCATGGTATGATAAAATCAAAAAGGGTGAATACAGGACTGAAGGTGTTGTATCTGAATGCACACAGTGTATGGAATGAGGTAGATGAACTTGCAGCACAGTTGCAGATTGGCTGGTATGATGTTGTAGGCATCACCGAATCATGGCTGAAAGATTATAGCTGGGAGATTAATGTCCAAGGATACACATTGTACCGAAAGGATAGGCAGGAAGGCAGAGGGGGCGGCATTGCTCTGTTGGTAAAAAATGAAATCAAATCATTAGAAAGAGGGGACACTGGGTCAGAAGGTGTTGAATCATTGTGGATAGAGCTAAGGAACTGCAAGAGTAAGACAATCCTGATGGCAGTATATAGAGACCCCCAAACAGTAGTAAGGATATGGCCTACAAATTACAACGGGAGATAGAAAATGCATGCCAAAAGGGCAACATTACGATAGTCATGCGGGACTTCAATATGCAGGTAAATTGGAAAAATCAGGTTGGTGTTGGATTACAGGAGGAGAAATTTCTAGAGTAACTGTGAGATAGCTTTTTAGAACAACTCATGCTTGATCCCACTGGAGGATCAGCTATTCTAGATTGAGTGTTGTGCAATGAACCAGAATTGTTTAGAGAGATTAAGGTAAAAAACACACCCTTAAGGGAACGTGATCATAATATGATCAAATTCATCCTGAAATTTGAGAAGGAGAAGCTAAGGTCAGATGTATCAGTATTACAGTGGAATAAAGAGAATTACAGAGGCACGGAAGAGGAGTTGGCCAGAATTGATTGGTGAAGAACACTGGCAGGGGTGATGGCAAAGCAGAAATGGCTGGAATTTCTGGAAACAGTTCAAAAAGCGCAGGATATATAATCACAAAGAGGAAGAAGTATTTCAAAGGAAAGATGACACAACCATTGCTAACAGGGGAAGTCAAAGCCAACATAAAAGCCAAAGAGAGGGCATATAATAGAGCAAAAATTAACTAGAGAGAAGGTTCTTGTTGCATTGCGCTTCACTAAATATGATGTTGGAAAGGCAATAGAGAACATCCTTACCTTTTCTTACAATGCAGGATAGCATTCAGAGATTTCTTTCTGCAATCAAATGTCTTGATATAATTTTTTGAACACTGGTTTTAGCTTAAAGCCTTTTTGTAGCAACATCTGTTCTTCTTCCATTCTCCCTGTTAATTTCTCATTACAGGTGTTCCAAAATGGATCTATTACCCATCCTGGAACTTGGGTCGAGAGAAGATCCTGAAATCTCTCTGACATGTCTTTATGAAATTCACCCAGGTGGGCACAGTATACTTGAGGATCATCATCTGGTGTTCCCTTCCAACTCAGATAGGTTCAGAAATTAGAAAAGGTCACGATGGCCAATGTTGCACTGGGTTAACGGACAGAAATATGGAGCAACTGATTTGACTTTAATAAGATTCACATCATTTGAAGATCAATTTCATTAAATTTGATGAATAATTCTGACAAATAAGCAATGTCATGCCTAAGTTGATTACTGAATGAAGCATTCGAGACTTCAAAGAATTTTATTATAGTTTCATAAAGTGCATAAGAACATTTCAGACAGTTTCCTTTTGAGAGCCATCTGACCTTTATGTGCAACTGCAAATATTCAGCCTACTCATTCTCAATGCAAAGCTCTGGAAATAGTCGCAAATTGAGAGCATGGAACTTGGTTTTATTTACCACTGCGATAACAGTATTTAATGATTTGTGCAGCTGATCGCTTAGGTTTTTTTAGCAACAAGATATTGTCTGTGAATTACACAGTGAATGATATTTAACCCAGGCAACCTGTTCATATTCTATACCTTCACAGTATGGTCCGGGTCAATTTTGACCCGGCCCAAGAATCCCCTCATAACAAGTGTCTATACCAAATTTTGAACCACAGATCTATTTAGCGTGTATAAATAGCCTATCTGATATTAATAAATTGGTGATTAATCCCTAGTTAATATTTCAGAGATCTAAAATCCATTTCAATTGATACGGGTCAAATTTGACCCGGAACAGCCTCAATGTAGAAACATCTGTAGCACCGGCACAAAGGTATAAAACTTTTAAAAATGCAAACACTAGGAATTCTGCAGATGCTGGAAATTCAAGCAACACACATTAACGTTGCTGGTGAACGCAGCAGGCCAGGCAGCATCTCTAGGAAGACGTCGACGTCGACGTTTCAGGCCGAGACCCTTCGTCAGGACTAACTTAAAGAAGAGATAGTAAGAGATTTGAAAATGGGGGGGGGGGAGATCCAAAATGATAGGAGAAGACAGGAGGGGGAGGGATGAAGCTAAGAGCTGGACAGTTGATTGGCAAAACGGATATGACAGGATCATGGGACAGGAGGCCTAAAGAGAAGTGGGGGGGGGGAACCCAGAGGATGGGCAAGGGGTATAGTGAGAGGGACAGAGAGAGAAAAAGGAGAGAGAGAGAAAAAGAATGTGTGTATATAAATAAATAACGGATGTGGTACGAGGGAGAGGTGCGTCATTAGCGGAAGTTTGAGAAGTCAATGTTCATGCCATCAGGTTAAATTTTTAAATATTTTCATATTTGCGCATTTTAGGTCACTCTAGGAAAAGTCATCAAATTTTGGCTAAAAAAAATGGCATTTAGGGTGTTTTTACTGCTGTCAAATGTCAAAACAGGTCAAATTTGACCCGAACAGTATGTAAGGGTTAAGTATGTTAGGTACAACTTTTTCCAAGAATGTAATAACCCCACCAATCATGCCCCATTTTTTGCACAAGAATGTAAGTGAGTGAAATATCCTTTTCTTTGAAAAATTGCTCATCAGCCTGAAATATTGAATCCCCTTTCATATCTGTTTCTAGTCCCCTTGCAAATAACAGCTCTTGCTTGAATCATGCTTTCATCTTTTTTGAAGCAAACAACAAAGAAGCAAAGATTTTTGCCTGGGAAATTTCATTTATCCAACTGCAGATCAAACTCTGTTGTTGTAAGTATGTTACGCAATGTGCCTTCCTCATTCTCGGACATTTCATCTATTCATCTTTGAACAGAGTTGATGCTGAGCTGAATCACTTTAATTATTTATTCTGGTGATTTATGCAAAACCATACTCAGAACCTCCCTTACTGCTGGCAGAATCAGTTCTTCTCCAATTTTATTGTGCTTTCTCTATTTAGCGATGGGCAATTAAATGTTGAAAGAAGTATGCAAACCATTACTGTTTTGTAGTGACCGGCAAACATGTTTTGAAATGCTTTCTGTTCCTGAAAGTTTTTATGCAGTGACTGAAACCAAGCTAGGTACTTGTTTGCTTTATCAGAGTGTATTACCTTCAAATGTTCAAGGAGCCTGGATGATTTTATTGCCTCTTTCAAAAAAAGCTTTTACACACAACAGACACATTGGCTGCTGTTGGTTGCTTGGTGCTGGTATAAACCCATATCTCAGAAACACTACACTATTCTGTCTACACTTTTTTTTCGCTTGGTCTGTTCCTGCCATTTTCATTTTGGATTAACAGCTGCAGTCAATTGCCTATTGTTTAAGTCCAACCTTAAACACTGCAAACGGGGGAGAGATATGACATCATAATAGCTCCAGCAAAGACTGACTTTGCCTGAGAGGCAGAGTCAAAGCGGTGCGGCCTGGCTCCGAAATCAAGGAACAAGCCTATGTTTGACTGATTAAAGCATTGTGCCACTTTGGAAAGGTCACGTACAGGCTGAATTGAGGTGACCGGTCCTAGGCCCAAGAGCATATCAAAGCGGCAAGTCTTGGGTCTGAGAGTAAGGAACGACCCGCTATTTGGCCAATATAAGATTGAAAAAGTCAGTGAATTAGAGCTGGAGGAAAGGGAGGGGCCAGTGTTCAGCTCACTGCTTGGCAAGATTTATTCATCTCTGCCCTGAACTAAGGCTGTGCCTGCAACTAACAGGCTCTTGGATTGGCTGTGACTAGCTTCCTGGCTGTGAACTCACTTTTGTGAACTTCAGTTCTGAGTATTATTTGCTTACTAATATTGTTTGAACATTTTTGTCTGCATATTGGGTGTTTAATGGTCTTATTGGGTTTCTTTGTTTTGTGGCTGCCTATAAGGAGACAAATCTCCAGGTTGTGTGTAGTATACATACTTTGATAATAAATGTACTTTGAACTTTGAACATTTGAAAATACATAGGTGGGGAGGTGATATCTCAGTTAGGCCATAGGCTAGGGAAACATGGTCAAGACCATTTGAAAGGGCAGATTCGGAACTTTGCCCAATTTAATGCCATACCCTAATTCAGAGGAATTACATCACTGCTTGATTAGAGTGTGGGAATCGTACTAGCTAACACAGCATTACAATAGTGAATGGCAATAATGCACGGGCTGGGCCCAGAAATAACACAACTTCTTCAGTTCAGACTTTTCATGATATACCAAATACAGAAGTGTCACATCGCTCTTCAACAACGATAATGCACTTTGAACAAAGTCCAAGAGAACGGTGGGTTAGCAAGGAATAAGGTAATTATGTGATCATTATAATCAATTATGAGACACTGAAAATCAAATACTTATAATAAACAATTAATTTCTTCAATTAAGCCTGTAATCCCTCAGCCGCCCCTGAGCATCCCCCCCCCCCCACCATCCCCTTTATCCTTATCGCCTTATCAGAAACTCCCACTGTCCACAGGAGGCTAATATCACCCACTTTGGGAACCACTGGGAAATACATGAGGTGTTTCATCCTTTCTCTGTTTAATTGTGGTTGTGATGCCAGCCTGCCTACATCAGGGTTTTGAGTTCAAGGTATTGATTTTACATTGCAGTTGTACAAGACATTAATGACATCACACTCAGTGTATTGTGCATCATTTCTGTTGCCCTGTTATCGGACAGAGACCATTAAACTGTAAAGTGCAGAGAAGGTTAACAAAGATGCTGCTGGAACTCGAGCTTGCCAGGCTAGGATATTATTCCTCGGAATGTAGGAGACTGAGGACTGACATTATAGAAGTGTATAAAATCAGGAGGGGTATACAGGAGGTGAATGCAAACAGCTTTTCTCAGGGAAGGGAAGTAGGGAAGTAGGTTTAAGGTGAGAGTAGAAAGATTTAAAAGGGATCTAAAGACAACTTCTTCACACAGAGAGTGGTGCATATATGGACTGAGCTGCCAGATGAAGTGTCTGAGGTGGGTAAGATAACAATAGCAACATTTAAACTACATCTGGATAAGGACAAGGAGAGGAAAGACTTAGAGGAACATGGGTCAAACTCAGGTGACTGGAACAAACTTCGTGGACACCATGGTAAGTTTGGGCAAGTTGACTGAAGGCCCTGTTTCCTTGCTGTTTTGTTCCGTATCTCTTATAACTGAGTAACATGATGGACCACCTCAGAGGTTACTGTAAAGTCAGTCACCTACAGTGGGTTTTTTATAATTCATTGACCTACAGCCTGGAGTGGGTCCTTTTGGCTCCTTGAGCCGTGCCGTCCAGCAACCTAGCCCAATTATGGGACAATTTACAATGACCAATTAACCTCATTGTCTTTGGACTGAGGGAGGAAACCGGAGAACCAGGATAAAACCTGCGTGGTCACTGGGAGAATGTACAAACTCCTTACAGACAGCGATGGGAAGTGAAACCAGGTCACTGGTACTGTAAAGCGTTGTGCTAACCTCAATGCTGTTGTGCCACCCTGCGTGGTTTGTATAACCCAGACCGTAAAATCAGCAGGTTCCATCATCATTGTTATCAGGTTATCTGATATTTTTATTTTGATGACATGGGGAGTTATGATGGAGGTAAAGCAAAACAGAAAATGCTGGGAACACTCAGCAGGTCAGGCAGCATCTGTGAAGAGAGAAAGAGCTAATGATTCAGACCTGGGATCCTCCTTCAGAACTGGATGGGGTATAGAACAAGTTCAGTCACAGTAGCAACAAAGGTGGGAGGGGGCAATGGTGGAACAATGGAGGGGGGTTCACTATCATAGGTTGGAATGATGTGGTGGTTAAGGGGTATTTCATGTCCTTTGTGCAATGCGTTGCTATTGATTTGGCAGAAGCTAGCTCCCATGATGGTGAACAGCTCAGGACAAAACCATTTACTATACAACACTATATAGAGCAATATATTAGAAAAAAATATTACATATGTATAGTTGTGTTATTATTGGATTTCATAATATTAAACTTCTCTTAATCACAAGTTCTACTTATTGGTGGTTCTCCATGGATTGAGACCAGATTTCATGATCCATGGAGAACCATCAATAAGTAAATGGACTACACCAGCTTTTGTCCTGATCCATGGAGAACCACCAACAAGTAGATGGACTAGGCCAAATTTTGTCCAGGTGCATAGAGAACCATCAATAAGTAGATGGATTAGGCCAGCTTTCATCCTCATGCAAGGCAAGATAGGTCCTTAGTTTATTTGTTATTTTTGTTTGGCATAGGAGGGTCCCTTTTCAGGCCAGCATTTATTACCCATCCATCAGCGTCCTTTGTGAAAGTGATGTTGACAACCGAGGCACTCCGTGGAATGGGTCTGGATTTGAATTTGAAATTGAAATTGGACTTCAAATGGAGTCATATACAGGCCAGACTGGATTAAACCAGCAGATTTCCTCACTAGTAGGCACTGTGAACCAGGTGAGATATTCCCAGAATTCAATAGTTGTTTCTGTGTTCACGATCAAGACTATTTCTTGCTGGTTATCTAAATTCTAGATTTTTCAATCAATTTCTCTTTCACAGTATCTCCACCATACCTGCATCCCTCTTTGGGAACTGTCCTAACTTCCATTTGTCTAGGTGGAGTTGTGCTGACTAACAACTGTTGTCCAAGTGTCTGTGTGGTATTTCTAATGAAATCAGAACAAGTAACCAGTATTTATTATCTACTTGTTCACATTTTAGATTTATGTTACCTGCTGCCTAATGATCTCACATCCATGAATTAATCATTGTTCCATGATTTATCAACAAAGAATGACAGGACAATGGCCTATTTGTGCATTAAAGGTTATAATTTATCAGGGATATTGTTGATTCAATAAACATTAAACTGTGAATTTGTGGATTATGTCAACACAAGGGCCTTGGAAGTGCTTTGCCAAGGCAGTGCACTGAAAGCTGTTCTGATCAAAGGAATAAATTAACATTTGAATGCACTTCTCATCTGAATATTCATACAGAACATCAAAGACAAATTAAGCTTTAATGTAATGTGATTCCTTGAACATGCATCAGAACTGATGGATGAATTTAGTTTGACAGATGTTAGAGTCAGTTTTCAGTACATCTGAACTGGATGATTTAAGCTGTTGTTTGAGATGGTGCTGTTTTACCTAGAAAATGGATCAAAAGGCATGAAAAATTAAAGGGTGGAAATTACCATGGCTATTTCCACCTTTTCATTTCCAAATGTATTAGATCCAACAACGGACTCTGACAAAGGATTGTCACCCAGAAACATTGAATGTTTCTCTACCCACAGGTGCTGCTTATCCAGCATTTTCTGATTTTATTTCAGATTTCCAGCATCTTTATGATTTTCTTTTGGATAATGATTAGTTGCACTCTCCGGAATTAAAGAAGCAGCAGTGTGGAGTTCTTGACAGGAAAATGTCTTCCCAGTGTACCATTCGTTTCTCAGTGCGTAAGATGGTTTATTATTGTCACAGGTACCAAAGTATATATAGTCTTCTTCCTCTTCGGCCTTCACTCCCAGTGGAGCATAGGCCATTGATGACCTCCTGTCTCCATCATCCAAAACCAATGGTATGGTTGGAGTTTCTTAATGTTTCTGTAATCCACTGTATCCACTGTACCGGGGATTGGCCTACACGGCTTCGCCAGAGCCCTGTTAGCCAGCCTTACCCGTTTCTACCTCTCCAAGAGGCAGCAAGGCATAGTGAAGAACTTTATCTAGTATGCCATCCATGTTTACTTATCTATTGACGATACAGTGCAGAATAGGCCTTTCCAGCCGTTCAAAGCATGTCACCCAGAAATCCCCAATTTAACCCTAGGACAATTTACCCATGTGACCAATTAACTTATCAACCGATACGTCTTTGGACTGTGGGAGGAAACTGGAGAACCTGGAGTAAACCCACGTGGTCATGGGGAGAACATACAAACTCCTTACGGGCAGAGGCGGGAATTGAACCCGGTTGCTGGTACTGTAAAGCATTGTGCTAACCACTACGCTACCATGCCACCCTAAATTTATATTAACAAATACCAGTAAACAAAAACAGAGAACGGCAATAAAATTATGTACTTCATATAGATCATTGGACTGCATTGAAGTAGTCTAAGAGAAAGCAATTTCAGAATACAGTACTAATTAAAGAGTTACAGTGGCAGAGAAAGTGCAGTGCAGGAGACAAGAAGGTGCAAGGCCCTAACAAGGTAGATCGTGAGGTTAGGTCTCCATCTTTTCATATGGTTGGAGCTTTGCAGCCAACATTAAAGTCAATGGAAAGTAGGCTCCAAAAGGCAGTTGCTGCCCAGAAGGAACCTCATCAGCTACATCAGGAATGATTGAACATCACTGAGTTCATGGACTGAGGTCTGCCTGGATCAGTGGTATGGAGAGGCTGTGTCTCTACTAGCTGCACCCCCTTTAGTGTTGAACCCCATCCCAAGACACAGCGCTATACATAACATATGACGTGAGGAAAGAATGAATAAGGAATGTTCAGAGAAGGAGAGATGGTGGAGAGGACAGTTCAGCAGAAATTGGAACCTCGACAGCCAAAGACACCATGGAGCAAAGGAGACTGTATTCCAAGCAGAGGACAAAATTGAAAAATCATGAAAAGGGTATAGGATAGTAGAAGATTTGGAGATTAGAGGGATGAAGTTGGGGAAGGGTTGAAATAACAAGGATATAAAACTTTAGAAAACATCTCCAGCATCTGAGTATATAAAACAGAAATTAATGAGACCTCTGGTGTCAGGGAGAGCATTAATGTGTAGATAAAGCTGGCTAAATAGTCTTCTGTCTTCCTTTCCACCATTTACAAGATACAGTTCAAGAGGTGATGGAACACTCTCCCTTTACGAGATGGGAGCAGCTTCAATAAAATCCAAGAAGCCAAACACCTTTCAGGACAAACTCCCTACTTAATGTGTAATTACTCCAGTGCCAGTACATATTCCATTCTTCCACCACCATTTGCATTATGGTTTCAGTGTGTTTTACTCACTTTGTGCCAGCTGGCTGGCATCTTTTTAACACCCTCCATATATGTGACCTCTCCTACGTGGATCACCAGGGGAAGCAGGTGCAAGATGCACCATCACCACAGTCCGCCTATCACCCTGGTTCAAAAATATATTGCCATTCCTTCATCCTCATGAGACCACCATCTAAGATTCATCACAGTTAACAGTGGTGTGATAGTATCTTCACAATAATTTCTTCACAGTCCACCAACTTCTCCTGCATAACGGATGATGGGCTGGCTCTATTGAAAGGCGTTCATTTATTATTGTACTGAGGTACATTAAAAAAAACTTCTGTTTACGTGCCATCTAGGCATTTCAATCCCCACACAAGTACACCAAGGTAGTAAAAAGAAAACAGAATGTAGAATGCAGGGAAGGTAGACAGATGAAATGCAAAGGCCATGATGAGGTAACTTGCAAGAGATTATCATTAGACTACGAGAGGTCCATCCAAGAGTCTGATAATAGAGGGCTAGAACCTACCCTTGGGTTTGGTGTTATGCTATTTCATGCTTTTGTATCCATGCCAGATGGGAAAGGGGAGAAGTGAGAATGACCTTAAATATGTTGGCTGCTTTCCTCAGGCAGAAGGAAGTGCAGACAGAGTATGAAGGGGGGGGCCTTGTTTGCATGATGGACTGGGCTGTGCCCACAGCTCTCTCAATTTATTTTGATCTTGGGCAGAGCAGTTGCCATATCAAGATGTGATCTGGATATGATTCTTTCTCCCTGTATACTGGCAATGATCTATAGAATTCAGCAAACAAGAGAATGATTCTCTGTATAATGTAGCTAGTGTATGATTATTCCAGGGGTTCCCATTCTGGGGTCCACAGACCCCTTACTTAATGGTATTGGCCCATGGCATAAATTGATTATTGAAAAATGGACGGTGTGAATGATGAGTGATCGGATAATGTACCTAAACATGAGAGGAGGAGGATTGGCCCATCAGTTCTATGCCAGCTTTTCAGTAAAACTGATGATCCTGCATGCTCAGAGTATTTCTATTGCATATTGTGCAGATTATCACAAATTGCCTGTGAACCAGGAAGTGTGAACTGGAACACCACGGAATGGGAAGGGAATGTGAGGATCCAGGACCCCAGTGACCGGGAAAAGAGGGCAGGAACCAGGGCCTGAGACAGTAGGAAGGGAAGACAGGAGCCAGGACCCTGATGTGTGGGAAGGGAAATGAGAGCCAAGAATTGAGCCATCTGGATTTCGTACAATCAGATAGTAGATTACTGGAATTTTACTAATAAGTCCATTCTTCTTCCCTTCTCCCCTTTACCTATATCCCTTTTAAACAAGCCAACCAACTTCAATTTTTTGGCATTAACCTACTCAGTAGGGGCAATCTATAAAGGCCTATTACCCCACGAGCACATCTTTGGGATGCGGCTGGGAACCAGAGCAACCAAGAGAAGCCCATGCAGTCACAGGAGAAAGTGCACACTGAATACAGACAGCACCCAAGGTCAGGATCGAACCCTGGTGTCTGGAGCTGGGAAGCAGCAGCTCTAGCTGCTGGGCAACCCTGCCATCTGTTCCTAAGAGGTTTATTAGATTGCAAAGGCAAGCAGAGCCAAGTCAGTTTGGTACTGCTGCATTTCCTGAACCAGAAGTCGATGCCAATTGAGATTCATGTACAATATCATCCTGTCACGGGTTCACAGCATTCCGGCTTACAATCCTTGGGAGCTTTTTCAAAACACGAGAGCAGAAAACTAATTTCAGGATTGTAGATGGTATATACATGTACTTCGACAATAAATTTACTTTGAACTTTTGAACTTTGAATACACTGACACCTTCCTTGGCAGAAACCTCTTATTTATTCCCCCACCATCCATTAACATTGTAGAAGGTAGAACCTTTCAGAGTCACAAACATGTTCTTTTGAAAAGATTTAGGGCTTTGGAGATCATCTTTGCAAAATGCAGCAAAAGAAGGATTCAGTCAAATTGCAATTAGCTGCCATAAAAAAAGCCAGAAAATTCTGCAGATGCTCAGCAGGGAAGATCTATGGAGGGAGGAAGAGATTTAATGAGGAAATTTTAACTTCTCCACATGCCATGGGAAGGGAATGAGGAGGCTGCCAAGGGATAGTAGGCAGCAAATTATTAGAGATTTAAAGAGAGATACAGCATAGAAATAGGCCCTTCGGCCCACTGGGTTGATGCTGACTATTTATACCAATCCTGTATTATTCCAGCTTTTTTATTAGAACATGGAACAGTGCAGAAAAGGAACAGGGCTTTGGGCCACAATGTTGTGCCAAGCTAATTAAGCAAATAATACTTTATCCCTTCTGCTTGTATAAGATAAGACAAGATGAAACTTTATTTATCCCAAAGGAATTTATTGTTGCAAGGTTGCTCAATCAGAAATATATACTTTAAAATACAAAATGTAAGCATTGATATATGAAAAAAATACAAAATGTGCATTAAAAAATAATAGTACAAAATACTGGTGTGCAATGAAACCATATACAAGGAAGAGGAGTTGTAGAGTCTTATAGCCACAGGGAGAAAGGATCTCCTGTGGTGTCCAGTGGTGCACCTCAAAGGTGCTCCTCTGTTTGTCCAGTATGTGATGGAGAGGGTGAGAGGGATTGTCCATAATGCTCTGTAGATTCTGCCACATCCTCATCTCAGACACAGCCACCAGGGAATCCAGTTCCACCCCCAGGACAGAACCGGCCTTCCTGATGAGCTTATCGATCTTCTTGTTATCAGCGGCTTGCTCCATTGCTCCAGCAGACTACAGCGTAGAATAGAAAATTGGCTCTGTCTCTTCTTGTACAGAACCCCTATAATTTCAGTCCAGTCCAGTTCATTGTTCAAGTGAGTTCTCAGGTATTTGTAGTCCCGAACAACTTCCACATCCGTTCCCTTGATGGAGATGGAATGCAGGGTATTTTCACCTTCCAGAAGTCCACCACCAACTCCTTCATCTTAATGATGTTGAGCTGCAGGCGATTCAACCCACACCACTCAACAAAGTTGTCCACCACTCTTCTGTACTCAGCTTCTTGATCCTGGCTGATGTAGGCTCCAATTGCCAAATCGTCTGAGAACGTCTGCAGGTGTCAGGACTCAGAGCTGTAACTGACGTCCGAGGTGTAGATGGTAAACAGGAAGGGAGACAGGACCATCCCCTGAGGTGCCCCCATGCTGCTAACCACAGTCTTTGATGCACAGCTCTGCAATCTCACATACTGTGGCATCTGGACAGGTAGTCTGTAATCCAGGACACTAGTGGAGCATTCACCTGCATCTCCGTGAGCTCACTCCCTAGTAAAGCAGGTTGTTTGTTGTTTATAGCACTGAAGAAATCAAAGAATAGGATTCTCACCATGCTGCCTAGATAATTCAGATGGGTGCGAACTCGTTGAAGTAGGAAGATAAGGATATCCTTGACTCCAGTATGTGGTTGTTAAGCAAACTGCAGGGGGCCTAGTGATGGATTTATGATGGTCTGGACCACGTGTCAGGACCAAGTCTTTCTAATGATTGCGATCTAATGATATGGTTAATGTCGCTCCATTCTCTGCATATTCGTGTGTTATCTAAGAGCCCAACATTTCCATTAACTCCCTCCAGGTTCTACCACTCAGCTAACCAATAAGGCCAATTTACAGTGAGTAATCTGGCACTTTCAGCATGTGGAAGAAACTGTAGCACCTGGAGGAAACTTTTGCAGTCCCAGGGAGAACGTACATAGAGGGCAGGGTTGAACCCAGGTCACTGTAGCTGTGAGGCAGTGGCTGCGCCATCTCTGCTACTCTGCATCCTTCTCAAAGCAGGCAGCTTATTCCAGCAAAGTCCTCAGACAAACAAAAACTTACTCTTCCACGCTGCTTCTATTCATAATTGAATTGTTCCTGAACCTCATGATGGATTATGAACCCAATTTTTGAGGTTCATGCTTGACGCCAAATCCTTGGTGACCAGTGACATATCTGGCCATGGTCATTGCTCTTGCCTTTACTTTTTCTTTTTTCTCTGAGAGAGACAGAGGTTTCTGAAGAAGAAGGATGTGGTCTCTATCTCTAATTTTCCCAGTGTTCAGTGTTAATCCTAAGTTTCTTTTTATCTATCCCGCCAGGAGCATCTAAAGAATTGTGACCCATGAAGCCACTGCCTCACACTATCAAAGACCCAGGTTCAATCCAGACTTAGGGTGCTGTCTCTGTGGAGTTTCCATGTTCTTCATGCACATTTTATCCAATACGTCCCGTTTCCTCCCACCTCCCAAAAGACATGTGCTTTAGTAGGTTAACTGGCTGCTGTAAGTTGCCTCTTGAGTGAGGCTGCTTCCTCTCTCTGAAGAAAGAGGAACATTTGCTGTTGTCTATCATGGAGGTGTTAGACGACAACAAGTGAGAAAGTCTGGACTGGTCACTGACCCTGGAGCAACTGAACGGTTCCATCCATTCCTTTGACTTGGAAGCATCAGCAGCTTATCGGCTGAGTTGTACTTAGCTCTGAGGGACTGGATGGGCCCAGAGCTGCTGGAAATGTACAGTGCTATACTTTCAGCTGACAGCGTGTCAACTCCATGAGGATCTGCATCATTACCCTCATCTACAAGCAGAATAAGGAAAGGGATAAAATCAGGAATTGGAGACCTATTTTACTTTTGAATATATACCATAAGATCCTGTCCAAGGCCACGACTAACAGGGACAATTCTGTTGTGGGACAGGTGATCCACCTGGACCAAACCTGTGCTGTACCTGACAGGAAGATCTTTGACAGACTCATACTGCTGAGGGACACCATCCCTACATACAGGACGGAGTGGGCGGAGGGAGCTGGATGCCTGCCTCATCAGCCTGGATCAAGAGAAAGCCTTTGATAGGATATCACGCACATACATGATGGACATAGTCTCCAAGAGGGGCTTTGGGGAAGGAATCCAGGAACTGGATCCAACGGCTCTACACGGATATCTTTAGTGCAGTCTAAACCAGTGTTTGAGAACAGATAGCTTTGCCATCAAGTCTGGAGTCAGGCTGGATTGCCCACTCTCCCCTTTCCTGTTTTTGTGCTGTATAGAACCCTTTGCTGAAGCCATCAGGAAGGTCGGAGCATAAGAGGGGTAATGCTGCCAGGCAGTGGAGGGGCCCAAGTGAAAACCTTCCTGTTCACCTTCCTGTTCACCTTCCTGTTCAGACATCACAGCCTTCTGCTCAGATCCAAGGTTATTTCACAGATTGATCATCAGCTTTGACCAGTTTGACCATCAGAGGCCAGGGTTAACTGCACAAAGAGTGAGGCCATGCTCTTCGGCAACTGGCTTAATCGATACAGTGTCCCTTCTATCAACAGATCTGATCGTGAAGTTGCTGAAGATCTAGTTCCAAGGGATGAGGAGTGCAACAAGAATTGGCTGGAACGTACTGGGAAGGAACTGCCTGTGGGGAGGGCACTCCCTATTGATAACTGGGAAGAAGCTGGCCATCAAGTGTGAGGTCAGCTCAGGACTGCTGTACTTACTTGGTGCAGGTATGGCCCATCCCACACCTCTTCAGCTTCATCTGGGGTCCAAGGTGATTGGGTCAGGTGGGTCACAGTGCACAGGTCACTGACAATGGGAGCAAAGCTGTACCCAATGTTGCCCTCACTCTGCTGACCACACAGCTTGTGTGGCGGCTTCAGGTTGTGTGTGGAACCCAAATATTGTATGTGGGTATCAAGAGCCATTAAGTGCCACAGTTCTATCTGTCCCCAAAGTATGGTTCTGATATCCCAGTCAGCTTGACATTGCCACCCTACCTGTCCTTTGTGGAAAAGTTCTGCCGGATAAACACCTCTGACCACAAAGGTATCTGGCAGTGATCAGCACAGAACACCCTGCAGACTCTGCAGGGGAAGGACTCAATGGACACAGCGGGGTGGTTTCCTGAGCAGACTGTCCAGACCACCTGGCAGAATGCCTCATCACCAGGTCTCACTAACCGGCCCAGCTGGTGGTGAGATGGGCCCTCTGCCCCCGGGATGACTGTAGTGGGGAACAGAAGGTAACTCACCTCATTGAGATTGGGATTATTTGTCGAGAGTGTGCAGAAAGATGAAAGGGATCGTGTCAGGGTTCATCCCAAGTAGCTACGAGACAGAGGACTCTCTGATCTACAGGCTGTTCCCAGGGATGCACACAGAGACAAACATCAAATGTTGCTGGCAAGTCATCAACTCGGTGAAAGACAATCTTTGATCTGCCTGAAACTTGTTGGTCTGTCAGCACATCGAGATGTCCGTAGAGTAATACTGCTGACTGGCACGTTCCAGGCTACAAGAGAATGGACTGAGGGACGCACTGAAAGTTGGTGCAGTCACCACAAGGACCACCTCTCTCCTTAACTGTAATGGGGAGGAAGGCCCTTGCTTATGATTGTGGCAGGGCTATTGATGTGTATGAATTCAATGGAACAGTATGGAACCCGTCGACTATGAATGGAAAGAGAGAAAAGGCAATGAACAGTTTATTCTTGTAAATATTTATTTATTTTGAATAAGATTTATTTTGTTTTTAAAAAATTGCTGCGTTCCTTGTGACTAGGCTGGTCTGAGGGAAATGTGTAGAATACCAGGAACTGTTTGCATCAGTTTGCTGGAGGGAACCAATGGGTCAAGCAGCACCTGTGGGGAGGAAAGAATTGTTGGAGTTTCAGGTGGAAATGTTGACAATTCCTCACCTGTGGGGAGGAAGGAATTGTTGGAGTTTCAGGTGGAAATGTTGACAATTCCTCACCTGTGGGGAGGAAGGAATTGTTGGAGTTTCAGTTGGAAATGTTGACAATTCCTTTCCTTCCACTGATGCTGCTCGATCCACTTCTCCAGCAGACTGTGTGTTTCTCTGCATTCCTGTAGTCTCTTGTGTCTCCAGGAACTGTTTGTACATTTCATCAAACTCTCCAAGGCCTTTGATGCTATTAATCACAACAGCCCTCTGCTAAGCACCAGTCAGTATATGTTTAGCTGCCCACAGACGTTTGTCACGTGACAACCATGGTGAAGTGAATTAGTGACACAAACTTTGCTGTTGCCACTGAATCCAGGCCTGGCTGTGTGATCAACTCAATCCTTTGACACTCTTTGATCAGCTGTTTCGCTATAACATTGAGATGAGTTAGTAGAGAGTACTGAGGAAAAGGGAGACTATTCCTGCTCATCCATAAGCTATGTCAAGAAACTAGAAGCTATCACCCATTAAGCTGAATGCAAACTACTCCCTGTTATGGCTGTCTGAGTAGCAGAAATTTCTCTTTACAGATTTCATGACTCACTCCCCAAAATATTGAGATACAGAATAAAATTCACAGGATCTGTGTGTCAATTATTATTTTACTTACAGCTTGCTTTTCTTGCCTCATGCTTGGCATTCTGGTTACAATTTTCTGGGGAATACAACCGCTCTGGAATTCAGGTTAAGAAAGTGCACTCTACTTCCTCAGAAGGCGAAGGATATTCAGCACGTTCCTCATGTCTCTCAACATCTTTTGCAGACGCTCCACAGAAAGCATTCTATCTGGATGCATTCACAGCTTGTTATGGCAACTGCTCTGTTCAAGACTACAAAACATTGCAGAGAGTTGTAGACGTAGCCCAGTAAATCATGCAGACTGGTTCTTCTATTATTGACTCTGTCTACATTTCATATTGCCTGGAAAAAGTAGCCAACGTAATCAAGTACTCCTCCCATCCTGGTCAGTCTCTCTTCTCCCCAACTTCCAAAGAGCAGAAGGTACAAAATGTCCAACCAAGTCAAGGATAGCTCCAACCCTGTTGTTATAACACTCCTATGAAATAAAAATGAATTCTTGATCTCCCAATTTACCTCATTATGACCCTTGCTCGTTGTCCACCAGCACTACATTTTCACTTTAACTGTAATACCATATTCTGTATTCCGTTTTTCCCCTTTCTCTACTACCTTGATGTACTTAACTACCTCAATGGCATGTGATCAAACAAGAGAAAATCTACAGTTGTTGGAAATCCAAGCAGCACACACAGAATCAGGACTGCTCCTGATGAAGGGTCTCGGCTCGAAACGTCGACTGCACTCTTTTCCATAGATGCTGTCTGGCCTGCTGAGTTCCTCCAGCATTTTGTGTGTGTGTGGCAAGTTTTACACTATCTCGGTAAATGAGACAAAACAATGGTGAAATGCTGGAATCATACTGATGTGACACAGACAAAGGAAGGTATAGTTGCGTTATGTGAACCATCCCCGGACAATTTACCCCTTCACTGTGGTTGTATGAATGGGCCCACCAGATCAAACATTTGGGTTCATAAACCCCCAGATTGCAGATTGCACTGTTCCTGCATATAGCTCCTAAATTCAATCCCATGCTTGATGAAGACCAATACACCATATGCATTCTTAACCACAGAGTCAACCTGTACAGCTGCTTTGAGCGTCCTATGGACTCGGACCCCAAGATCCCTCTGATCCTCCACACTGCCAAGAGTCTTACCATTAGTACTATATTCTGCCATCATATTTGACCTACCAAAATGAACCACTTCACACTTATCTAAGTTGAACTCCATCTGCCACTTCTCAACCCAGTTTTGCATCCTATCAATGTCTCGCTGTAGCCTCTGACAGCCCTCCACACTATCCACAACACCCCCAACCTTTGTGACATCAGTAAAGTTACTAACCCATCCCTCCACTTCCTCATCCAGGTCATTTATGAAAATCATGAAGAGTAAGGGTCCCAGAACAGATCCCTGAGACACACCACTCGTCACCGACCTCCAGGCAGAATATGACCCACGTACAACCACTCTTTGCCTTCTGTGGGCAAGCCAGTTCTGGATCCACAAAGCAATGTCTCCTTGGATCCCATGCCTCCTTACTTTCTCAATAAGCCTCGCATGGGGTACCTTATCAAATGCCTTGCTGAAAACCATATACACTACATCTACAGCTCTTCCTTCATCAATGTGTTTAGTCACATCCTCAAAAAATTCAATCAGGCTTGTAAGGCACAACCTGCCCTTGACAGAACCATGCTGACTATTCCTAATCATAGTATACCTCTCCAAATGTTCATAAATCCTGCCTCTCAGGATCTTCTCTTCTCCATCAACTTACCAACTACTGAGGTAAGACTCACTGGTCTATAATTTCCTGGGCTATCTCTACTCCCTTTCTTGAATAAAGGAACACCATTCGCAACCCTCCAATCTTCCGGAACCTCTCCCGCCCCCATTGATAATATAAAGTAACGCAATCTCTTCCCTCACCTCCCATAGTAGCCTGGGGTACTTCTCATCTGGTCCTGGTGACTTATCCAACTTGATGCTTTCCAAAAGCTCCAGCATATCCTCTTCCTTAATATCTACATGCTCAAGCTTTTCAGTCTGATGAAAGTCATCACTACAATCACAAAGATCCTTTTCCATAGTGAATACTGAAGTAGAGTATTTATTAAGTACCTCTGCTATTTCCTCCAGTTCCATACACACTTTCTCACTGTCACACTTGATGGGTCCTATTTTTTTATTTCTTATCCTCTTGCTCTTCACATACTTGTAGGATGCCTTGGGGTTTTCCTTAATCCTGCACGCCAAAGCCTTCTCATGGCCCCTTCTGGCTCTCCTAATTTCCTTCTTAAGCTCCTTCCTGTTAGCCTTATAATCTTCTAGATCTCTGACATTACCTAACTCTCTGAACCTTATGTAAGCATTTCTTTTCTTCTTGACTAGATTTATTACAGCCTTTGTCCATCATGCTTCCTGTACCCTACCATAATTTCCCTGTCTCATTGGAATGTACCTATACAGAACTCCACACAAATATCCACTGAATATTTGCCACATTTCTTCTGTACTTTTCCCTGAGAACATCTGTTTCCAATTTAAGCTTCCAATTTCCTGCCTGATAGCCTCATAATTCCCCTTACTCCAATTAAATGCTTTTCTAACTTGTCTGTTCTTATCTCTCTCTAATGCTTTCTTTTCTTTCTTTTCAAATCTTTTTATTATTATTATCCAAAATTAACAAGAGTACATCGAAGTAGGCAACACTTACAATGTCTCAAGAAAAAAACATTGTTTTAGAGATTGAAAAAATTTTGGTGACAAAAGAAAGATGAAAAAAAACCCTACTAAAGCAAAGAAAAGTGAGAAAAAACCATTAGGTGTTCAACCCCGGAGCCATGCATCATACAAAAAGCTTCTAAAGATAAGCATCAAACCACCAGCAAGAAAAAAAAGTACCAAAAATTTACAATTAGATCGTGGAGGAAATCTATCAATTAACTCAAATGATAGTAACAAGCAAATGAAACCCATCTTTTCTCATAATCAAACATAGGTTCAAAGGATCGACTTCTAATTTTCTCCAAACTAAGGCATAGCATCACTCGAGAGAACCATTGTGACAAAATGGGAGCTGATGTGTCCTTCCACTTCAACAAAATGGCCCTCCTAGCTATCAATGTAACAAATGCAATAACATGTTGGTCAGACAAAGAGATATTTTGAGGAATTATTCCAAAAAGCACGGTTAATTTGTTAGCACAGTTAATCTCTCTCCAATGCTGTTGTAAAGGAGACAGAATTATGATCACTATCTCCAAAATGCTCTCCCACTGAGAGTTTAGTTTATGTTCCCTCTCCTCCCTTGTCCACTCACAGTGAAAGTAATTCCTAAACCAAAAGTCATAAGCAAATTAAAGAATTGATTAGTATTTAGGTTGTGTGTTTTGTCCTTGGCATACCATATAGTGTTTTCTAGCCATTGAGGTGAGTTGAGCGATAGCAACCCAGGTAAAGCATGCAATGAGTATTCAGCAATCAGCAGTGTCTCAAAAATTGCAACGGAGTAATTATTGACAGGTCAGAATTGGTCATGGAGCCAGGGAGAACTCCCTCTCCTTTCCCCTCTTCTTTCATACGGTGCCAGGGATCCACTATCGCTGATAGTGGAATATCTTATCCGTGGCAGAGTACTGGACACTTTCCTTGGAACAACAATTTTTACTGTACTACAACCTGTTGGGGGAACTCAGCTCGTGGAGCATCAGACTTCAACCCGAAGCATCTTTAATTCCTTCCTCCACCTCCACATAGATGCTACTTGGCAGACTATGTTTTTACAGCAAATTGTCTGTTGATCCAGATTCCAACATCTGTAGTCTCTTATTTCTCCACTGATATACTGGCACCTGGCCTTTGTTGAAACTATCTCCTTCAAATTAGGGAGGAGATGCCTTTTAATGCTGCTTTGAGCAGAGAGCCATTGGCTGTGATTTGTAGGTGTTTGGAGCCTTGACAAAAATTTATGTGTGTTTGGAAGCTACACATTTAGTGCAATGAGAAATTATCTCCACAGAATAACATTTTTGATAGTAGCTATTCTTTTGTCCTGTAACCTCCTGTTAAGGTGTTTCTTTTGTTGATATTTCCTTGTATCTACACTTGACGTTGTTGAAAGGATGTTGATAAGGTCTGGAGGTTTCAGAAGAGGCTTTGTGAAAGTTAAAAGGGACGAATCCCATCAAAGATTCCTGCGTACCTCCAGGATGGTGCTTTTCACTCTGCCAATGTTTCCTCATGAAAAAGAATTGGATTCCCTATCAACAATGGAATGTATTCTGGTATAAAGTGAGTTTCCTGGTATTTTACCCATTATCCTCTGTAGGGGTGTACCTCTTTGTGAAGATATTAATCATAAACAGTCTCTTTTGCCTCTAAGGTCATGTTGTAGTTGGTGTACAAACACAGGTTGCAATCGTGTGTGACTTGCATTAATTTCATGGTATTGTGGTGCTTTGGGGGGGGGGGGGTGATTGACGGCCTACCCCAGCATTCCGAATGACCAGCTGTATTTATTGTTCTTGTGTTAAAATGCTTTAATTGGATTATGGTGGGATATTCAAGTTCATTTATGGTTACATTTTAGCTTGGGTTATACAGTTATTTACTTGTGTGTTTGTGAGCCTCCCTGACTGTAACCGGGGTGAGTAATAATACCCCCCCCCCCCCGCCATCTGTATGTAACTGAGTGGGTTCTCTCCTCGGGCCATAGCACCCAGTCTGTTTTTGTGTTTATCACAGTAACAACGGTTGCTGAGTTTAATGAGCTTACTTATCTGTCATTACGGACCAGATGCTCGCCACAGTATGATTTTTTATGATGAAACATGGAACATCCTTCAAACTCTCCCAAACTGAACAAATGTAGACTTCTTACAGTTCCCATGAAGCTTGTTACTGTTTGAACCACTTGTCTTCCAAAAGGAGGAATTGACAAGCTTGTTGATGTTTAGAAGAAATTACAATCGTATCTTTCTGTCAGCTTCAACCAGTCTTAAAACTAGCTGCTAGCTATCTTAAAACTATTCTGCTGACAAATGCATGCGCACATCAGACAGGCGCCCAATAGACTGACCTACTTCGCTCTGCAAATGGCAGATTGCTTCAAACTTACAAATGGTGTGAGAATTGGGAGCGAACACTGAATTGGGAGTACTTTGAATCCCATTTGGGTGGGGAAATGGGCTCAAAGGGTTGAATGTCATTCAGAGGCCATGTTACTTCAGTGGTACATAGCCATCTTGTCCCATTTAGCCACCAGCATACAATCTTGACAAAATGTCTCAAATTGTCACTCATGGGCAGTTCAAAATTCACAGGGGTGAACACTGCAAAGATTTATTGGAACTGAGGTTCACCTGCCTTGGTTTTGCATAACACCTTCCTGTTAGAACTGCAAAGGATATTAGCATGGGTGGAATAAATTCCCTTATTTACGGTGTTAACATTCTCTTATAAGGGCTTGCTATGTCTATGATTTTATTAATCAGTAGAAAGATAGTCAAAGCTATTACAAAGTAATTATGCTATGAAAACGTAAAACTACAGTGTTAATTTTGTAAGATATTAAAAACAATTAAAATGCTCACCAAAAGAGGGACATGTCTTTTTCTCAGGGTTGGGGAATCAAGAACTAGCAGGCATAGGTTTAAAGTGAGAGGGCAGAGATTTAGAGGAAACCCCTTTACACGCAGAGGGTGGTCAGTATATGGAATGAGCTGCAGAGGAAATGGTAGGGGTTGGAACATTAACACCATGTGAAAGATGAAGTCCTGACGAAGGACCTTGACGCTGACGTGCCGCTCCATAGATGTTCTGATCTGCTGAGTTCCTCCAGCGTGTTGTGGGTGTTGCTCTGCAGAAACTAGTGTTTAACATCTCAAAGATATTTGGGCAGGTGCAAGGTCAGAGGCATATGGGCAACTGGCGCTATGCTAGAAGGGAGTCTTGGTTGGCATGGGTCATTCGGGTTAAAGTGCATGTTTCCATGCTGTATGTCTCTGTAAATGTATGAGTCTAAAGTAAATTAATTTGTTTATGTAAGTTACCTGAAAATAGTGTAAGTTACATGTGACTTGTGGCAAGGGCTGCATACCATCGCAGATTTCAAAGCCAAACATTGTGGTGCCGCCAACATCACGGCCTCTCTCCCAGATGAGCTCAATAGCTTTTACACTCAGTTCGATGTCGCTAACTCTGAGCCTCGGAGGAAAGCCACCACTACAACCTGGTCATCTCTGGGGCTGAGGTACGCAGATGTTTCCAACGAGTGGACAGTCGCATGGCTGCGGGACCGGACGACATCCGGCGAGTACTTAGGATGTGCGCAGCACAACTGGCAGGTATGTTTACTGACATTTTTGATCTCTCCCTCTCCCAAAGTAGAGTGCCCTCCTGCTTCAAATTATCCAACATTATCCCTGTACCAAAAAAGACCAAGGTAACATGCCTGAATGACTGGCGTCCTGTCGCACTCACCTCAATAATAAACAAATGCTTTGAGAGGCTGGTCAAGGATTACATCTGCAGCTTGCTACCACCCAAACAGGACCCCCTACAATTCACCTACCAACACGACCAATCAACAGACGACGCAATAGCCACTTGCTCTACATGCCATCCTCACACATCTGAAGAGAAAGGATGCTTATGTGAGAATGCTGTTCTTGAACTACAGTTCAACATTCAACAACATAGTTCCCCATAATTCCATCCAGGCTCAACAGGAAGCTCAGAGACCTCGGCCTTGACCCTGCCTTGTGCAGCTGGATCCTGGACTTCCTGTCAGATTGCCAGCAGGTTGTAAGAGTGGGCTCCCTCACCTCCAACCCTCTGACTCTCAATACAGATGCCCCTCAGGACTGTGTACTGAGTCCCCTCCTTTACTCCCTGTATACCCATGACTGTTTCACCACCCACGCTCTAATCTGCTAATTAAATTTGACGACAACACTAAATTGATTGGCCTTATCTCAAACAATAACGAGGTGGCCTACAGGAAAGAAATAATCTTTCTGACACAATAGTGTCAAGAAAACAACCTTTCCCTCAATGTTGCAAAAACAAAGGAGTTGGTTGTGGACTACAGGAGGAATGGAGACCGGCTAACCCCTATAGACATCAATGGATGTGGGGTTTAGAGAGTACACAGCTTCAAGTTCCTCAGCATCCACATCACCGAGGTCCTCACGTGGTCTGTACATACTAGCTGTGCAGTGAAGAAGGCACAACAGCGCCTCTTTCACCTCAGGCAGTTGAGAAAATTTGGTATGAGCCCCCAAATCCCAAGAATTTTCTACAGGGGCACAACAGAGAGCATCCTGACTGGCTGCATCACTGCCTGGTATGGGAACTGTACTTCCCTCAATCGCAGGACTCTGCAGAGAGTGGTGCGGACAGCTCAGCGTATCTGTAGTTGTGAACTTCCCATGATTCAGGACATTTACAAGGACAAGTGTATAAAAAGGGCCTGTAGAATCACTGGGGACCCAAGCCATCCCAACCACAATCTATTCCAGCTGCTACCATCCGGGAAGCCGTACCGCAGCATAAAAGCCAGGACCAACAGGCTCCGGGACAGCTTCTTCCACCAGGCCATCAGACTGATGAAATTACGCTGACTTGAGTGTACTCTATATTACATTGGCTGTTTTATTTATTATCAATTACTATTATAAATTTCTATAACTGCACATTGCACATTTAGTTGGAGACATAACATAAAAATTTTTACTCCTCAGGTATGTGAAGAATGTAAAGTCAATTCAATTCATTCAAATAGACAAATTTGGCCCTTTCCATTGATTCTGTGGAGGTTAAGCTGGTGCAGGATCACCATCCTTGTCTCTCAGTGGAGTTGCCGGGAGCCTGTAGGAGTACTACACTTCATGAAGAATCATGTGTCAGACTGTCAGCAATGTTGTTCTTCCACTTGATTTGGGGCTTTCATATCCATGCTGCTCACCCTCAGAAATGATTCAAAATTATGGTCTGTTGCAATCCACTCTGTTAGGTATGAGTTACCACTAGCTGTGCCTTAGGTTCAAAGTAGGGAATTGGGATGAACTCAGTTTCTTGGCATTAAACGAAATGTTCCACTAGAACATTTTAAGGCGGGAGGAGAGAGAGCAGCGCGCCGTGCGTGCACAGCCCTCTGGTGAAAAATGATATCGTATCCGTTTAATAGGGGCCGTGGACAATTCTGATTTGATGGAGAGGGACGTGAAAGCACAGAGGAACATCTGGAGAAATTTCTGAAATGCTCGTTCGCTGCTGTCGTTACTGCGTGGTCGGGAATCTTCCGGAGGGTAGGCTTCAAAATCCCCGGCTTTGCCTGCTGTTGGCGACCGAGATTGAGGTCCAATTGTTCGGACAGAGATGGCACTCAGTACTCGGTGTCGGAGAGCAGATTCGGAGGCTCGAAGTTTTCAGATGACTCAGAGACGGATAGTGGTCGGCATGGCAGGGAGAGTTTTTTTTCCTTCTCCCGTCTGTGTGAGATGTGGGACATTTGAGAGACTTTGAACTTTTACTCTGCTCATGGACTTCATCAAGTTATGGTATTGTTGCTGTGCTGTAACTATATGTTATAATTATGTGGTTTTGTCAGTTTTTTCAGCCTTAGTCTGTCCTGTGTTTTGTGATATCACACTGGAGGAATATTGTATAACTTCTTAATGCATGTATTACTAAATGACAATAAAAGAGGACTGTATGTCTTCATAATCTAAAAAAAATGGAACTGAAATTGGTTTATTATTGTCATGTGTACTGAGATACAGTGAAAAGTTTGTCTTGCATACTATTCATATAGATCAGATCAATACACAGTGCATTGATATAGGGAATGTTTCAAATATAACCAAGCTCTATTGAGATGAGAATTCTTCTTTATTAAAATGTTAAAGGCAGTGTCTCAAAACCTTCCTTCTCACTGGGTATGTCTCACCACCAGGAGGACCCAGTAAAAGTGATGAGTTGTCACAGAGTCATATGGCACAGAAACTGGCCCTTAAACCCAACTGGTCCTTACTGATGAAGATTCCCGCCAGTTACCTGCATTTAACCAATATCCCTCTAAGCATTTCCTCTTCATGTACTTTTAAATGCTGCTAATATAGCTGCCTCAGCCACTTCCTCTGGCAGTTCATTCCATATACTGAGCACTGACAAATTCCTATTAAATCACCTCTCACCTTAATCCCATGCCCTCTAGATCTTGGCAACACACACAAAACACTGGAGGAACTCAGCAGGCCAGGGAACATCTATGGAAAAAAGTACAGTTGACGTTTTGGGCCAAAACCCTTCATCAGGACTGCAGAAAAAAAGCTGAAGAGTAGATTTAAAAAGTGGGGGTAGAGGAGAGAGAAACACCAGGTGATGGGTGAAACCTGGAGGGAGAGGGATGAAGTAAAGAACTGGGAAGTTGATTGGTGAAAAAGACAGAAGGCCATGGAAGAAAGAAAAGTAGGGGAGGAGTAGCTGAGGGAGGTGATGGCAGGCAAGGAGATAGGTGAGAGAGGGAAAAGGGGATGGGAAATGGAGAAGGTGGGGGTCGGCATTGGGAGGTATTACTGGAAGTTTGAGAAATCAATGTTCATGCCATCAGGTTGGAGGCTACCCAAACGAAATATAAAATGTTGTTCCTCCAACCTAAGTGTGGCCTCATCATGACAGTGGAGGAGGCCATGGACGGACATATTGGAATACAAATGGGAAGTGGAATTAAAATGGGCGGCCACTGAGAGATCCCACTTGTTCTGGTGGATGGAGCGAAGATGCTCAGCGAAGTGGTCTCCCAATCTACACTGGGTCTCATCGAAGTACAGGAGGCCACACTGGAAGCACCGAACACAGTAAGTAACCTCAACAGACTCACAGGTGAAGTGGCGCCTCACCAGGAAGGACTGAATAGTTGTGAGGGAGGAGGTGTAGGGGCAGGTGTAGCACTTGTTCCGCTTGCAAGGATAAGTGCCAGGAGGAAGATCAGTGGAGAGGGACGAATGGACAAGGGAGTCACATAGGGAGCAATCCTGCAGAAAGCAAGAAAGCAGAAAGTTGGGGGCGGGGCAGAAGTTGTGCTTGGTGGTGGGATCCCGTTGGAGTTGGCGGACGTCCTGAAGAGAATTATGTGCTGGACGCGGAGGCTGCTGGGGTGGTAGGTGAGGATAAGAGGAGCCCTTTTCCTGGTAGGGTGGTGGGAGGATGGGGTGAGGGCAGACGTGTGTGAAATGGAAGAGATATGGTTGAGGGTAGCATTGATGGTGGAGGAATGCAAGCCCCTTTCTTTGCAAAAGGAGGACATCTCCTTATTCCTGGAATGAAAAACCTCTAGGTCTTGATTTCTCAACCCTGGGATAAAGACTGTATATTTCCACTATCTATTCATGATTTAGAAGTCTTCTATACGGTCACTATCTATTCCACTATCTATTCATGATTTAGAAGTCTTCTATACGGTCACCCTTGATTGTGGTCTCCTGATCTGATAAGGAAAACAAGGATCCAATTGCAGAGGAGAGAACTGAGGCCTGGGTTTTGAAACTTCTATAGATGTGTGGTGGAGGATAAACAGACTGGTTCCATCATGGCCTGATATAGAAGCACCAACACTCTGGAACAGAAAGCCTACAAAAATAATGGATACAGCCTAAGCCATCACAGGTATCACGTCCCTCTCCATTACTGAGCACATCTACAAGGAGCACTGTCACAGGAAGGCAACATCCACCATCAAGGACACACACCATCCAAGCCATGCTCGCTTCTCACTGCTGCCATCAGGAAGAGGTACAGAAGCCTTGGGTCTCACACCACAGGTTCAGGAACAGTTGTTACCTCTCAACCAAAATGCTCTTAAAGCAAAGGGAATGACTTCACTGAACTTCACTCATCCCATGTGATGAGAAGCCTTGACAAGGATAGTTTGGACCCAAGTGCTGGAGTATCTGAGGCTGGAATCAAGATGTAGTGTAAAGCTGGAACAAGAGCTGAACAAAACAAAACACTAGATGATATTTTGCGTTAGGCTTTTGATTGAGCACTGAACCTCATCTCAGGTGCTTTTTAAATACCTAAATCTCGGCGCTAAAGCATGATTACCAAATAGCGGGACAGTCCTGAACCCTTAAAAGGACCATGCCAGCTACCCATACTCTGGAGAGTTGGAGCATCTAGACGCTGGAAGCTGCCGCGTTTGGGAGCATGTCATAACGGTAATGCCTCAATGTATTGAATGCAGTCTTCCAATCGTTGCGTTCCTTTATATGGACCAGATTGTATACATTCTGTAGACCTAGCTTAATTAATACTCTTGCCCCTTGGAGAATCTCAAAGGCAGTATTCATGAGTGGAAGGGGTAACGATTTTTGACTGTTAGTGGTTTAATCCTTTATGATCAATACAAGCCCGCAGGCTCCCACCCTTCTTTTGTACAAAGGAGAAGCTTGTGCCAGCTGGTGAAGTGGAGACCTGAATGAATCCCATGGCAGGAACTTTCTTTACACACTTTTCCATTGTGCTTGTCTCTGGACCTGACAGTGTATATAATCGACCACACAGGGGACATGTGGCAGGCAGAAGATCTATAGCACAGTCATAAGCTTGGTGTGGTGGAAGAGTCAAAGCCTTTCACTTGCTGCAGACCTCTTCCAAGTCCTTGTAATGGAAAGAACTTCAACCAGCCTGGGTGTTGCAAGTTTCTCTGAACCCTCCTCCAAGGATGACTCCTGAGGCTCCTTAGGTGGCAGGAGTGGTTTGACCAACATCAGGGTCTCCTCCCCAAGTTCACTAGACTCCCTTGTATCCTCAGGCGATGTCAACAAGATGTTAAAGATGGTCCTTGCCCCCAGGAATGGGCTCCATGGGTCTGCGTTTAGGAGTTTTCCCTTTAGTTGGGACCTGGTAGCTGGATTAGGCTTTGGATTACCTCGCACTGAAATCTGTCCCCTTGCTGGTCGTTGGTCTGGTGTTGGAATACGATGCCTCAAATATACCCTCTTACAATAACTGGATCAAGCAATGATTCCCTCCTCCTTTCAGTCCACGGATGGGTTGTGCTGGGACAGGCAAGGATACCCGAACATCAGGGATATGAGTGGACAGCCAATAATGTAGAAACTACTGTCTTCCACATGATTGCCTGTCATCACCTGCAACACCACTTCTGTAGCTAGATCTGCCTGGACTGTAGCGGGTGGCCATTCAAGATAGTTGTGGGCATGGACTGGCTCAGCTCTTGCAGTGGTTTGTCACACCAATGGGAGGTTCCCAAGTCCAGAAAATTACCCACTGCCCCAAAGTCCACAAGAGCCTTCACCTGCTCCAAGGTGTTACTCCAGGTGAGCTCCACTTTCAGTACGCAACCAGAATCTGTGGGATTGGGAGTGGTGGCTGCCACAGTCATAATCCTCCCGACAGCGGACGGTGTTAGCAGTTCTCCAGGTGGCTGCAGCTTTGGCCATTCAGCCCGCAGGTGCCCTAATTCTCTGCAGTAATAACAGCAGCCCTGATTCTAACGCTAGGACCCCTCATCGGCAGACAGCCTTGTGTAATCTCCCTACATGGGCTCGACAGAGTTCTGAGTGGGTAACGGGCTGATCATGTGGTCCAAGGCTGGGGGAAGTGTGTGGGGCAGTGGAGCCACAATAGATTGAGGCCAGTCTCAGGCTGGCTCTCTTCGTCCCTCTTGCGTTCTTCCAGCCGATTGTCAAGCTGGATGGACTGGTTGATGAGGACGCCAAGTCACCTGTTGCCTCTCCCAAGGCAAAGGCATCCATTTGTTTACCC
The DNA here is from genome assembly GCF_030028105.1 of Mobula birostris. NCBI lineage: Eukaryota > Metazoa > Chordata > Chondrichthyes > Myliobatiformes > Myliobatidae > Mobula > Mobula birostris. Next base: position 102,472,780 of record NC_092373.1, on the reverse strand, counting down.
TGGAGGCCGTAGCAGTACAGAGTGGTCAAAGCTTCCCTATTCCAATCACTCTCTTGTGCCGAAATTTGAAACTCAATAGCGTAGTTTGTTGTCGACCGATTCCCCTGACGCAGCTTCATCCTGCCCAAGGCTCTGTTTGCGCCAGCGGGATGATAAAATACCTTCCTCATGGTGGCCGTGAACCCTCCAAATCCGTCCAAATCTCCGACCTTCATCCCCAATACATGGTGGTCCGGGAGAGGAGAAGAGAGAGATCATGAAGGCTGCTCTTCCGTGCTCCGAAGGGAACTGGGATGGCTGGAGTTCGAACACCATGAGTATTGAGTGAGGAAGCTGTGTCAAGAACCTGGGTCATTGTCAAATCTCTCTGGGGATGGAAGAAGTACTGGCTCCACAGAGAGACTGACAATATCACCTGAGTGACTCCGGCATCCCCTTTGTAATAGCTGGTAAATAACGGCCTGGAGGTCATGTATCTCCAGGTTCTGTCTGGAAATCCTCTCACTGTGGCTGGCCACTATGGCCGAGAGAATCTGATACCCCGCTCGATCCATGTTTGGCTCAATCGCGCTGCGACGAGAGACCTTGATGAGGACACCTGGGACCCAGGTGCTGGTGGATCAGAGGCTGGAATCGAGACACGTATAAAGCCGGACCAAAAACTGAGCAAAACAAATCGCTAGATGATATTTCTAGTTAAGCTTACGATTGAGTACTGAATCTTCTTCTTCTTCTTCTTCTTCTGATTTTTTGTGACATTTGGCAGTCCAACTTAAAGGTGCATTACTGCCACCAACTGGACTGGAATATGGTAGAGAGAGTTGGGAAATAAAACCTTACTAGTCCTTTATCAACTGAAAACTAAATTACCCCAAAGACCCTATAGATTTTAAATAATGAAAGTCAATCTTGTGTATTAAATGAAAGCCACTTCCATAACTTAGTAAAGTTTTTAAATGAAAACTGTCAGCCCCCAAAGATAGCAGTGTAGCCTGCATTTGCCTTCTTCCAACCTTGTAAGCTTCACATTGTAAAAGAATGTGTTCAACTGCTTCATAATAATGACAAAACCTACACACCCCAGAGTGAGGTTTTCCAACAGGACATAAGGAATAATTAAGCATAGTATGCCCAATTCTAAGTCAAGTCAACATGATTCCTTCCCTTCTTGCTTTAAAACCTGCTGCCATCAATCCAACTGTTTGATGTGTTCTGTAAAGCTGTCTCCCCTCATGCCCATTGTCCCACAGGTCTCGGCATTGTGAACTTCAGAAAGGGCAAGGTAGGGGAATGCATACTAATCCCCATAGAGGGATCAGAAGTGGCAAGAGTGAGCATTTTCAAGCTATTGGGTAGCAACGTCTCTGAGCATCTATTCAGGGCCCAACATACTGATGCAGTTACAAAGAAGGAATGGCCATGGCTGTAATTCATCTGGAGATTGATGAGATTTGATACGTCATCAAAGACATTTGTAAATCTCTACAGATGTACTGTGGAAAGCATTCTAACTGGCTGTATTACGGTCTGGCATGGAGTGCAGGGGTGGGGAGCACTGCATAGGATCGAAACAAGCTACAGAAAGTCATAAGCTCAGTCAGCTCCTTCATGGGCACTAGCCTCCCCAGCATCCAGGACATATTCAAAAGGTGATGCTTCAAAAAGGCAGCATCCATTATTAAGGACCCCGTCACTGAGGACATACCGGATTCTCATTGCTACCATCAGTGAAGAGGGCACACACTCAGTGATTCAGCAACAGCTTCATCCCGTCTGCCCTCGGATTTCTGAATGGACATTGAACCCATGAACCCATGAACACTACCTCACTACTTTTGTTTTTCTCTTTTTGCACTGTTTATTTAATTTAAGTTAGGAAGAATATATATTATAATGTATTGTAAAGTACTGCTGCTGCAGAACAACAAACCTCACCACATATGCCAGTGGTATTAAACCTGATTCTAGTGATATGTGTTCTCCTACGTACCAGCAGGGACTGAGCTGTGGGCTGTACATGTGTAAGGAGATGAACTTCTTCACCATGATAGAGTCTTCTCTATCAACGAGATTTAACAGCATTGACATGAGTAACTACCTCATCACCAACATTCTGAAAGTCACTATTAACAAATAATGTTTAACAGGTCAGGAATCAGAGACTGGCCACCTCTGGGTGAGTGACTCAACCCTGGTCAATACCAAATCAGTTCTCCGGTCTACTAGGCACAAGTTACAAGTGTTAAGGATACTCTGTACGTGTCTGGATGAATGCATCTCAACAACACATCAGAAGCTTGACACCAACTGGGACAAAGCTGGCATCATGATCATGACCGTATCCACTGACTGAACACTCAGTCCCTCTAACTCTGGAGGTACTGTCTGTGCCATCTGTAAAATGCACTGAAGCAATGAAGCAATGTTTCCGAACCAGTCTTCTCAAATTTGTAAGCCAACATTTTCTGAAAGCAAAGGCTGTAAATGCATGAAACACAATCACCTCTGCTCTTCTCAACTCACTCAGTATCCTGTCTGGTCCTTTTCTGCCATTGAATACATTCTTGGGACACACTCTTGAAGTGTTGTGTGTGAACACATTCTCTACCATGACTAATGGTTCACAGAAGTTGCTGGCCAAAGTATTTATACGGGGTAATGCCACCCCCTTTCAGGTTGCCCTTAAAACCCCCTCCGCAAAAACAGTTGGTGCTGATTTACTCAAAAACTCCTATAGCTGTACTGCAGAGAGCATTCTGACAGGCTGCATAGCCAACAAGGCATTTAGCACAATTGTGTGCATCGATCAAGAGTTTGAGTACAAGACGTCATATTACACCTGGACAAGTCTTGGTGAAATCACATTTGGAGCATTGTGTGCAGATCTGGTTGTTCAGCTGTAGGAAGGATGTTATTAAACTGGAAAGGGCACAGAGGATATTCACAAGGATGTTACCAGGATAGGAGGTCTTGAGTTATAAGGAGGGGCTGGGGCTTTTCCCCTGGAGCACAGGAGATATAGACCATATAACATCATGAGGGCTTGGATAAGATGAACGGTGATAGCTTTTAGCCAAGGGTAGTGGAGTTTAAAAATGGAACCAACAGCACCCAGTTCCTGAAGAGGTGAAAAAAATAAATAAAAATGCATTTAAAGCCAATACTGATGTCAGAAAACAAGTACATCCTCACCAATCAGGGCACACTTTCAGAATGCTGTTGCAGTAAAGAAGAGAAAAAAATCTAAGGTAACACTCAGAACATGCTGGAGGAACTCAAGATGCCAGGCAGTATCTATGGAGAAGCAAAAACTTGGCAATATTTCAGGCTGAGACCCCTCATAAGGTCTCAGCACAAAACATCGACTGTTTTTTCTACCCCTTATTGATGCTGCCTGACCTGCTGAGCTCCTCCAGCACTTTGTGTGTTGCTCTAGATTTCTAGTGTTTGAAAAATCTCACGTCCAGATCAAATTATCTTGCCTACAATGAAGACATGAGAGAGTGCAGATGCTGGGATCTGGAGCAAAAAAATACTGTTTGAGGAACTCCACAGGTCAGACACTATCTTTGGAGGGAAATAGACAAGGCATTTGGTTCTGAGAATCAGGAGACGTAGAGTCAGTATGGATAGAACTGAGAAATTCTAAGGGTAGAAAGACCCTTATGGGAGTTATCTACAGGCCCCCAAACAGAAGTCTGGATGTAGGATGTAAGTTGAATCAAGAGTTAAAATTGGCATGTCGCAAAGGTAATGCTACAGTTGTTATGGGGGAGTTCAACATGCAGGTAGACTGGAGGAATCAGGTTGGTACTGGACCCCATGAAAGGGAGTTTGTGGAGTCCCTCCGAGATGGATTCTTAGAACAGCTTGTACTGGAGCCTACCAGAGAGAACGCAATTCTAGATTTAGTGTTGTACAATGAACCGGATTTGATCAGGGACCTCGAGGTAAAGGAACCATTATGAGATGGTGACCATAAAATGATAAGTTTAACTCTACAATTTGAGAGGGAGAAGGGAAACTCGGAAGTGTCAGTATTACAGTTGAACAAAGGGAACTATGGTGCTATGAGGGAGGAGCTGGCCGAAGTTCAATGGAACAATACCCTAGCAGGGATGACAGTGGAACAGCAATGGCAAGTGTTTCTGAGAATAATGCAGAAGGTGCAGGATCAGTTCATTCCAAAGAGTAAGAAAGATCCTAAGGGGAGTAAGGGGAGGCCACGGCTGACAAGGGAAGTAATGGACAGTATAAAAATAAAAGAGAAGAAGTATAACATAGCAAAGACGAATGGGAAGCCGGAGGACTGGGAAACTTTTAGGGAGCAACAGAAGGTAACTAAAAAGGCAATACGTGGAGAAAAAATGAGGTATGAAGGTAAACTAGCCATGAATATAAAGGAGGATAGTAAAAGCTTCTTCAGGTATGTGAAAAGGAAAAAAATAATTAAAACAAAAATTGGGCCCTTGAAGACAGAAGTGGGTGAAATTATTACGGGGAACAAGGAAATGGCAGACGAGTTGAACAGGTACTTTGGATCTGTCTTCACTAGGGAAGACACAAACAATCTCCCAGATATAATAGTGGCCAAAGGACCTAGAGTAATGGATGAACTGAAGGAAATTTATATTAGGAGGAAATGGTGTTGGATAGACTGTTGGGTCTGAAGGCCCATAAGTCTCCGGGACCTGATGGTCTGCATCCCAGGGTACTTAAGGAGGTGGTTTTAGAAATCGTGGATGTATTGGTAATCATTTTCCAATGTTCTATAGACTGAGGATCAGTTCCTGTGGATTGGAGGGTAGCTAATGTTGTCCCTCTCTTCAAGAAGGGAGGAAGAAAGAAAACAGGGAATTATAGACCGGTTAGCCTGATGTCGGTGGTGGGAAAGATGCTAGAGTCGATTATAAAAGATGAAATTACGACACATCTGGATAGCAGTAGCAGGATCGGTCCGAGTCAGCACGGATCTACGAAGGGGAAATCATGCTTAACTAATCTTCTGGAAATTTTTGAGGATGTAACTATGAAAATGGACAAGGGAGAGCCAGTGGATGTAGTGTACCTGGACTTTCAGAAAGCCTTTGATAAAGTCCAACATAGGAAATTAGTAGGCAAAATTAGGGCACATGTTATTGGGGGCAGAGTACTGACATGGATTGAAAATTGGCTGGCTGACAGAAAACAAAGAGTGTGATTAATGGGTCCCTTTTGGAATGGCAGGCAGTGACCCGTGGGGTACCGTAGGGTTCAGTGCTGGGACCGCAGCTGTTTACAATATATATTAATGATTTAGATGAGGGAATTAAAAGTAACATTAGCAAATTTGCCGACAACACAAAGCTGGGTGGCAGTGTGAAACGTGAGGAGGATGTTATGAGAATGCAGGGTGACTTGGACAGGCTGGGTGAGTGGGCAGATGCATGGCAGATGCAGTTTAATGTGGATAAATGTGAGGTTATCCACTTTGGTGGTAAGAACAGGAAGGCAGATTATTATCTAAATGGAGTCAAGTTAGGAAAAGGGGAAGTACAACGAGATCTAGGTGTTCTTGTACATCAGTCATTGAAAGCAAGCATGCAAGTACAGCAGGCAGTGAAGAAAGCTAATGGCATGCTGACCTTCATAACAAGAGGAATTGAGTATAAGAGCAAAAAGGTCCTTCTGCAGTTGTTCAGGGCCCTGGTGAGACACCACCTGGAATATTGTGTGCAGTTTTGGTCTCCAAATTTGAGGAAGGACATTCTTGCTATTGAAGGAGTACAGCATAGGTTCACAAGGTTAATTCCTGGGATGGCAGGACTGTCATATGTTGAAAAATTAGAGCAACTGGGCTTGTATACTCTGGAATTTAGAAGGCTGAGAGGGGATCTTATTGAAATATATAAGATTATTAAGGGATTGGACACGCTGGAGGCAGGAAGCATGTTCCCGCTGATGGGTGAGTTCAGAACCAGAGGCCACAGTTTAAGGATAAGGGGTAGGCCATTTAGAATGGAGTGGAGGAAAAATTTTTTCACCCAGAGAGTGGTGGATATATGGAATGCTCTGCTCCAGAAGGCTGTGGAGGCCAAGTCTCTGGATGCTTTCAAGAAAGAGATGGATAGAGCTCTTGAAGATAGCGGAATCAAAGGTTATGGGGATAAGGCAGGAACTGGATACTGATAGTGGATGACAGCCATGATCACAATGAATAGTGGTGCTGGCTCGAACGGCCGAATGGCCTACTCCTGCACCTATTGTCTATTGAGACTCTTCATTTGAGTCCTAATCCTCTGTACACCTGAATATGTAATATTGATAACGTCTGCCTTCCCTCAGGCTCTCGTGCAGCAATTTTCATCCATGGTCTGGCACAGTTACGTGGACGGTAGAGCCACTGCCTCCCAGCACTAAAGACTCAGTTCTAATCATGATCGTGGGTGACGTCTGTGTTGAATTGGCATGTTCTCCCTGTGACCACAAGCATTTCCTCTGGGTGTTCTGCTTTAATCTATATCTGAAAGTTTAGTAGGCTAACTGGCCAATGCTATTGGCAGCCATAAAACAGGTGAGTGCTAGAAGGTGGAAGAAGTTATTGAAAATGTAGGGTTAATGTTGCATTGGTAAAATGGGTTGCTGATGACCAGCACAAACTTGATGGGCTGAGGAGACTGTTTCCATTCTATATCTTTGTATGACAATGACTTTTTCCTGATACAGCCATTTCTGTTCATTCCTGGCTATTTCCCCATGTTTTACTGGCTCTAAACTTCAGTTCTTCCAGAACTCAGCATTTGGTGCCCTCTTCCACATTCAGTTCAATGTGACCATCCTTCCTGGCCTCAGTGACACTGGCTTTTAGCCTTACAATACCTCCCACTTAAAATTCAGATCTTGCTATTAAATCTCTGCTTCTGAAATCTGCCATAATCATACAGCCAATATCTCTCAATTCAAAAATTCCCTCCCAATATGTCCATCCTGTCAGTGCATTTCTCTTTTTTTCATAGCTCTTTAAATCAATTAAGTAGTTTCTAGACAGTGTTACGTACCCCATAACTGGGTTGCCAAACCAGCAGAAATGGATCACTCAGTTGGAGTCTGGATTACTAGAACTAAGAAAGTTTTATTAAAGAAACAAGCAACACAGTACTCTAATCAAAATGCAACAGTTCAGCAATGATAAACACACATGTGCACAGAATTAAGATAACAGGATCAATCAAGCTCTATCGTTGTCTAGGGGTAAATGACCAGTTTCAAAGTGACGCAAAGTTCAGTTCAATTTAGTTCAGTTCAGTTCGCAGACAGTGGGGAGAAGGAGAGAGAGAGCAAAACGAATGAATATTCAAACAGCTTCCACACGCAGACCTTCGCAGTCAGCTTTCGTGCGAGCCCTTTGTGATGTCATCTGAGGTCACCGACTGTGACCCCTCCGTTTCCAGATACGATCGTTTCTCTGCGGTGAACCCGGCACCCAGGCAAGGGTGGACACACAACAGGTTCCCGCCGATCATGTCTTTCCACCCTGTGCGTCTATGGCTTGTCCCGCGACCAGCCGTCCAAAAACTTCCCACCGGCTTGTGGGAAACGCACCGCTTCCAGGGTCTCGTTACCTCGGGGTGTCGTGTGTGTCCTGCCTTAGCGAACCTGTCCCTTTTTATCCCCCTGCTGGAGTATCGCCTGTCCATCACTTCAAACGGTTCAGGGTTCAAAGGGGGGAGTCGATCTTGACAGCTCTCTTTCCCCTTCATTAACACCTCCAAATGCTGCTCCATTGTTTTCCTTATCTCTCTCTCCCCTGAAGACAGGTGGCAGACCAACTGCTGATCCCACTGGTGCCAGCACAGGCCAGCTAACATCTTAATCTATGTGTATTCTCGTCACACTTCCCCCCTTTAAGGATTTTTACTGGGGTAAAAATTACAAACATGATTACATTATTTGATACACACAAATACACATCTTTACCAGCTACTTGGTTAATACAGCGAATTTGAAGTTGTCAACACCTTGACAGACAGTCAGCAATCACATTTTCTGTTCCTTTTATATGTGTTATTAATAATCCCTTAGACCAGGCTCCAACTTAGCAAACTTCATAGTGGCCAAAAACACTGATGAATTGCGATTGATGTAACCCCTCACTGGGTTTCGTCCCGGACCACAATAACAAGGGTCGTCCCATTCCGACTTAGTTTTCTCTCGCAAGGGCTTAGTAGGAGGGGGAGGGGTAGTAACCGCAGAGTTATTGCTAAACTTCCTACAGTACCCCACCATCTCCAAGAACCTTCTGCGGGCCCTCTTGTCTGTCGAGGTTGGGATGTCAGAGATAGCCCGCACCTTAGCTTGCATCGCTGCCAGCTGCCCCTGTGTCACCACAATTCCCAGGTAAGTGACCTTCGTATGGCCGAACTCATTTTTTTCAAGGTTCACTATCAAGCTGGCTTCAGACAGTCGTATTACATCGTCAATACACTCCTCTGTGTTCGTCAGCCCTTTTGTCACTGAATTACTCATTCTATAGGGTTGATGCTCGCTAGGCTAGCCTAGTGTAAAAAACACCACCCAACGTCCCAGTCCTTTGCATCGCCTCGGGACAATCAAACACACGTGTGCGAGTCATTTAATTACTTCTCCTAAAGAGTCGCTTTGTTCAGGGATTAAGGGAAAGACTTTATCAGCAGAGCTGGCCAAAATAATAGCCTTCTCCCATCTGGTCGATACCATACTCATCTTTTCAAAATGGTTTTTTTCTCTTATCAGGGGGACCCTAGCTTCATTGATTTCCACGCTAACACCGACTAGGTTTGTTAGCATATCAAAAGCCTGTGACCGTCTCAGTTCGCGTCGGCCATAATCAATAACATCCTTCCTCCTGGGCAGCCGGTAAACCTCTTTCATGATTCCACCAACTGTTTCCTCCAGCCCTGCGAAATGTCCACCGGGGGGTACCTTGTGGGCCAGGTTAAAAACCTCATCCCCGTAACTCTTTTGCACCACCCCCCATTCCTCATCTGCGGGCACGGTACTTGGTCTCCCTTTCTTCCTTAGCACTTCCTCCTCAACACAATAGCCTACTGGTTCCCTTGTTAATTCTGCGTCATAGAGAGCTGTCTCCACCAAAACCATCAGCCCCTCGTCTCGCTCCTGCGCCTGCACAAATTCTTTCCTGGCTAATGCTAAGTCTGTCTCAGCTCCCTCCCTACCTCTTGTTTCACTACACTCCTTCTTTTCATTTTCTACCCCCTTCTCGTACAAGGCTGGCAGAAACGTCTCAGCTAAATTTACTACCGCAGTCCCGTGATGAACCTGTGAGTCCATGGGCGGGGCCTCAATGCTGGCAGGCTAACCTGTCAATCTCACTGCTGGGAACACGATTCCCCCGGCGAGGTCATTACCAAGCAAGACTTCCACGTCTTTCATCGGTAATTCGGGCCTCACCCCGATCGTGACTAGTTCAGAGACCAGGTTGCTTTGTAAGTGTATCTGGTGCAAAGGGACTGCCTCTGTCCCTTCCCCAATACCTTTGACCTTGACCTCCCCAGTCTGGGTCTCTGAGCTAAACTCTAATACACTCTTCAGTATCAGTGACTGACGTGTTCCCGTGTCTCTCCAGATCCGCACTGGAACTGGTTTTAACCCCTCCTTCACTGACACCAATCCGGCCGAGATAAACCTCTCGCGCCCTTCCTGAACTTTGGCAGACCTGTCCTCCCCTAGCGGTTCGTTTACCAGCTCGATACAGCCAGTCAAAATCGCCATTTTTCCTTTTCCCGTCTCCTTCTTTGGGGCAAAGCACCTGGACGCAAAGTGTCCGACCTTCCCGCAATTATAACAGACGACCCCAGGAGACTTCCTACCAGACTGCTCCTGGTCTACCTTATCCTTCTCACTAGTCCCCGGCTTACTTTCTGACTTTTCTGGCGGACTCTCCCCGCCGTCCTGACTACCCTTCTGGTAGCCTTTACTCGGGGCAAACTTCATTTTATGCGTCAACGCATACTCATCCGCTAACTTAGCAGTTGCGGCTAACGTGGCTGCCTCTTTCTCATCTAAGTAGGGTCTCATACTCTCAGGGACACAACCTTTAAACTGCTTAATCAGGATCAGCTGTAGCAGTCTGTCATAATCCCCCTCTACCCCCTTCGAGGCGCACCAACGCTCACAATATGTCTGCATCTCACGGGCAAACTCTAAATATGTGTGGTCCCACGGCTTCCTCGCATTCCGGAACCTCTGCCGGTATGCCTCCAGGATCAACTCATAAATCCTGAGGATGGCCTCTTTCACCACCTCATACCTCCGGGCATCTTCCGCGGACAAAGCTGAGTAAGCTTCTTGGGCTTTCCCTTTCAGTACACTCTGAAGCAAAACAGCCCACTTATCCCTCGGCCAGTCCTGACCTGTAGCAACTTTTTCGAAATGGAGAAAGCACCGATCCACGTCGGTATCGTCAAATGGGGGAACCAGCCTAACCTCCTGGGTTGCCCGGAACGCTCCACCTTGGTTCGGCACGGGCCCCTGCTCTGCCCTTATCCTTAACTTCTCCAGCTCGAATTCCCTTTCCCTCTGTTTCTCCTCTCGCTCCAACTGTCTCTCTCTCTCTCTCACTCTCCTGCCTTTCTAACTGTTTCTCTTTCTCCCGCCTTTCTAACTCTCTCTCCTTCTCTTCTCGCTCCAACTGTCTGTCCCTTCCTTTCTCTTCTCGCTCCAACTGCTGTACCCGGAACTCGTGCTCGAGTCTCAGTTTTTCAAGCTGCACCTGTACCGCGTCTCCAGCAGGTTTTTCAATAGACACCACCTCCAGCTCCCCTTGGGGAAACACACCTTTAGATACATAGTGCTCTATGATAGCTCTGTGTACCTCCTCTCTCCTCATTGTCGACTTCCCCTTAGCAAGATTCAACCGTTTGGCCACAGCTACCAATTCCGTTTACCTGGCATCCTCTAATGCCTCCAAGGTCGGCGCCTTTGTAAATTCCTCAGCCTCCATTTCTGCTGTTTGTCTTTTCTTTCTTTCGGGAATTTTAACCCAATCAATTTACTCCGTCACAAATTTAGCGTTCAAAATCCCAGACGAACCCCCACTTATGTTACGTACCCTGTAAATGGGTTGCCAAACCAGCAGAAATGGATCACTCAGTTGGAGTCTGGATTACTAGAACTAAGAAAGTTTTATTAAAGAAACAAGCAACACAGTACTCTAATCAAAATGCAACAGTTCAGCAATGATAAACACACATGTGCACAGAATTAAGATAACAGGATCAATCAAGCTCTATCGTTGTCTAGGGGTAAATGACCAGTTTCAAAGTGACGCAAAGTTCAGTTCAATTTAGTTCAGTTCAGTTCGCAGACAGTGGGGAGAAGGAGAGAGAGAGCAAAACGAATGAATATTCAAACAACTTCCACACACAGACCTTCGCAGTCAGCTTTCATGCGAGCCCTTTGTGATGTCATCTGAGGTCACCAACCGTGACCCCTCCGTTTCCAGATACGATCGTTTCTCTGCGGTGAACCCGGCACCCAGGCAAGGGTGGACACACACCAGGTTCCCGCCGATTGTGCCTTTCCACCCTGTGTGTCTATGGCTTGTCCCGCGACCAGCCGTCCAAAAACTTCCCACCGACTTGTGGGAGACGCACCGCTTCCAGGGTCTCGTTACCTTGGGGTGTCGTGTGTGTCCTGCCTTAGCGAACCTGTCCCTTTTTATCCCCCTGCTGGGGTATCTCCTGTCCATCACTTCAAACGGTTCAGGGTTCAAAGGGGGGAGCCGATCTTGACAGCTCTCCTTCCGTTACTCTCTCCCGTCCCTTCATTAACATCTCCAAATGCTGCTCCATTGTTTTCCTTATCTCTCTTTCTCCTGAAGACAGGTGGCAGACCAACTGCTGATCCCACTGGTGCCAGCCCAGGCCAGCTAAAATCTTAATTTATGTGTATTCTCGTCACAACAGGCTCTTGAATTACCAAGGTAGAGAGTGCTACTGGCCAAGTGATCATAAATAGGATTAATATATGTAGGTAGATACTTGCTGGTCAGCAGGGATACAGTGGGTCAAAAGGCCTGTTTCTGTCCTCTATATTGCTACCTATTGGAAACTTCTCTCTTGAGTGAACCTGACAGCACTGAGAATCTATGTTGTTTAAGTAAACTGAGGGGAAAGGAAATGAGACCTTTTCGTTTTATTTCCTGAGAACTGAAAAGCTAAGGCAATAGTCTGAATTAGATACTTATGAAGTTTAGATAGATTAGACAACATGAGCTATGTGGAGAGGTGGAGAAACTCGCATTGTTGTCTCTACAGGGCCAGTCTCTGAGGGGAGACCTGACAGAGTTTTACAAAATAATGAGAGGCATAGATAGGATAGAGGGTCAGTCTTTTTTCTACTGTAGTCATGTCAAATTGTTGAGAACATAGCTTTAATGTGAGAGGGGGAAGTTTAAAGGAGTTACACAGAATAGGATTACTATACAGAGGTTGGCAGGTGCCTAGATTAGACTGTCAGGGGCAGTGGTGCAAATAGACATGATACTGTCATTTACAAGAGTATTCAGTCATGCAGCGGATAGAGCAGATCCGTTTGGTTTAGTTTGGCATCATCATGGGGCAAAAGGTCTGTTTCTGTTCATTCTCGAACAATGTACAGTACTACTTTTTATTTACGACAGATACAGAGTGCATCTTTGCTGGGGGAATCTGGAACATCTTTAAAACTTTAACTAGCAATGATATCTGGAAATAATCCTGCACCTAGAGAGCATATCTTAAACTGTCTCCTATCTGAAAACAGAACTGGTAGTCAAATCAAAATTTCAAAAGAAATGAATACATTTATGTTATAGAAACATAGAAACATAGAAAATAGGTGCAGGAGTAGGCCATTCGGCCCTTCAAGCCTGCACCGCCATTTATTATGATCATAGCTGATCATCCAACTCAGAACCTTGCACCAGCCTTCCCTCCATACCCCCTGATCCCCGTAGCCACAAGGGCCATATCTAACTCCCTCTTAAATATAGCCAATGAACCAGCCTCAACTGTTTCCTGTGGCAGAGAATTCCACAGATTCACCACTCGCTGTGTGAAGAAGTTTTTCCTAATCTCAGTCCTTAAAGGCTTCCCCTTTATCCTCAAACTGTGACCCCTCGTTCTGGACTTCCCCAACATCGGGAACAATCTTCCTGCATCTAGCCTGTCCAATCCCTTTAGGATTTTATACGTTTCAATCAGATCCCCCCTCAATCTTCTAAATTCCAACGAGTACAAGCCTAGTTCATCCAGTCTTTCTTCATATGAAAGTCCTGCCATCCCAGGAATCAATCTGGTGAACCTTCTTTGTACTCCCTCTATGGCAAGGATGTCTTACCTCAGATTAGGGGACCAAAACTGCACACGATACTCCAGGTGTGGTCTCACCAAGGCCTTGTACAACTGCAGTAGTACCTCCCTGCTCCTGTACTCGAATCCTCTCGCTATAAGTGCCAGCATACCATTCGCCTTTTTCACCGCCTGCTGTACCTGCGTGCCCACTTTCAATGACTGGTGTATAATGACACCCAGGTCTCGTTGTACCTCCCCTTTTCCTAATCGGCCACCATTCAGATAATAAATCTGTTTTCCTATTTTTGCCACCAAAGTGGATAACTTCACATTTATCCACATTAAATTGCACCTGCCATGAATTTGCCCACTCACCCAACCTATCCAAGTCACCCTGCATCCTCTTAGCATCCTCCTCACAGCTAACACTGCCGCCCAGCTTCGTGTCATCCGCAAACTTGGAGATGCTGCATTTAATTCCCTCATCCAAGTCATTAATATATATTGTAAACAACTGGGGTCCCAGCACTGAGCCTTGCGGTACCCCACTAGTCACTGCCTGCCATTCTGAAAAGGTCCCGTTTATTCCCACTCTTTGCTTCCTGTCTGCTAACCAATTCTCCACCCACACCAATACCTTACCCCCAATACCATGTGCTTTAAGTTTGCACACTAATCTCCTGTGTGGGACCTTGTCAAAAGCCTTCTGAAAATCCAAATATACCACATCCACTGGTTCTCCCCTATCCACTCTACTAGTTACATCCTCAAAAAATTCTATGAGATTCGTCAGACATGATTTTCCTTTCACAAATCCATGCTGACTTTGTCCGATGATTTCACTGCTTTCCAAATGTGCTGTAATCACATCTTTGATAACTGACTCCAGCAGTTTTCCCACCACCGACGTTAGGCTAACCGGTCTTCAATTCCCCGGTTTCTCTCTCCTTCCTTTTTTAAAAAGTGGGGTTACATTAGCCACCCTCCAATCCTCAGTAACTAGTCCAGAATCTAATGAGTTTTGAAAAATTATCACTAATGTATCCACTATTTCTTGGGCTACTTCCTTAAGCACTCTAGGATGCAGACCATCTGGCCCTGGGGATTTATCTGCCTTTAATCCCTTCAATTTACCTAACACCACTTCCCTACTAACATGTATTTCGCTCAGTTCCTCCATCTCACTGGACCCTCTGTCCCCTACTATTTCTGGAAGATTATTTATGTCCTCCTTAGTGAAGACAGAGCCAAAGTAATTATTCAATTGTTCTGCCATGTCCTTGCTCCCCATAATCAATTCACCTGTTTCTGTCTGTAGGGGACCTACATTTGTCTTTACCAGTCTTTTCCTTTTTACATATCTATAAAAGCTTTTACAGTCAGTTTTTATGTTTCCTGCCAGTTTTCTCTCATAATCTTTTTTCCCCTTCCTAATTAAGCCCTTTGTCCTCCTCTGCTGAACTCTGAATTTCTCCCAGTCCTCAGGTGAGCCACTTTTTCTGGCTAATTTGTATGCTTCTTCTTTGGAATTGATACTATCCCTAATTTCTCTTGTCAGCCACGGGTGCACTACCTTCCTTGATTTATTCTTTTGCCAAACTAGGATGAACAATTGTTGTAGTTCATCCATGCAATCTTTAAATGCTTGCCATTGCATATCCACCGTCAATCCTTTAAGTGTCATTTGCCAGTCTATCTTAGCTAATTCACGACTCATACCTTCAAAGTTACCCCTCTTTACGTTCAGAACCTTTGTTTCTGAATTAACTATGTCACTCTCCATCTTAATGAAGAATTCCACCATATTATGGTCACTCTTACCCAAAGGGCCTCTCACGACAAGATTGCTAATTAACCCTTCCTCATTGCTCAAAACCCAGTCTAGAATAGCCTGCTCTCTAGTCAGTTCCTCGACATGTTGGTTCAAAAAACCATCCCGCATACATTCCGAGAAATCCTCTTCCTCAGCACCTTTACCAATTTGGTTCACCCAATCTACATGTAGATTGAAGTCACCCATTATAACTGCTGTTCCTTTATTGCACACATTTCCTGAATATTGAATATCCCTGAACGTTGAGCTCCTATCCTTGGTCACCCTGGAGCCACGTCTCTGTGATCCCAACTATATCATAATCATTAATAACAATCTGCACTTTCAATTCATCCACCTTGTTACGAATGCTCCTTGCATTGACACACAAAGCCTTCAGGTGCTCTTTTACAACTCTCTTAGCCCTTATACAATTATGTTGAAAAGTGGCCCTTTTTGATGCTTGCCCTGGATTTGTCGGCCTGCCACTTTTATTAAGTGATACAAAACTAAGTTAGATTGATAGAATTGAGTTTAATTGAGTGATGTAACATCCTTGAGGGGCTGGATGGCCTACTTCCTCTCCTATGCTCTCTTTCTGTGCCTTAAATTCTCTTTGTAATTAGAGTTGATACAGTCTGTGTAATTATGTCTTGTTTAAATCATAGGAAATGATGTTTAATATTAGTAGGAGTTGGTATTGATTTGGCGTTACGTTTTGCATTGCTGATTATGAGGTTTGGTTTCTTTTTAATGTTAATTTCTTGCTGATGATACAAAGGCTGTGTAGGTGGTGAGGAGAATCTTAAAGGAGATATGGATAGATAAGGTGAAGTGTAATGTGCAAATGTGGAATATCCAGTTCTCCAGAAGCTATGGAGAAGGATAATATTTTATAGTTGCTGAGAGATTGATAGGTGTGGGTGTTCAGATGGATCTAGTTCTCCTTCCGGATAGTAACTAGAAATTAGTGCAGAGATTCAGCAGGAATTTAAATTCATCAGCATTACTCCTAAAGGATCTTGGAACAAGAGTTAGGGCACTCTATGCGAACACCCAGAACTTGAGACCACATCTAGAATATTGCATATGATTTGGTCCCCTACATGTGGAATATAGTTGCAATAGGGAGAGTACAACAAAGGTTAATCCACTTGTACACGACCTTTTTGAACAATGGAACAGACATGATGGATCAAATGGCTTCATCTTAGCTTCTGTTCCTTATGATCTTATATTGACTGTCAGCTTTTAGACTTCTTGTTATTTCACAGTTTACTTTGACAGACAAATTGTGTTGGCATGTGGCCAAGTGGTTAAGGTGTTGGTCTAGTGATCTGAAGATCGCTAGTTCGAGCCTTGGCAAAGGCAGCGTGTGTGTCCTTGAGCAAGGCACTTAACCATACATTGCTCTGCGACGACACCGGTGCTAAGCTGTATCAGTCCTAATGCCCTTCCCTTGGACAACATTGGTGGCGTGGAGAGGGGAGACTTGCAGCATGGGCAACTGCCAGTCTTCCATACAACCTTGCCCAGGCCTACACCTGCGCAAATCTATGGTCTCATGAGACTAACGGATGCCTATTTATATTTTATTTGACAGACAATTAAAACCATCCCAAATTCTATAACATAGCATATGAAATTCTCTCACAATACAATGGGAGACCCATTCTCCTTGATTACTTTGCTTTTTTTAATAAAGTCAAAACTTCACTATGAATTCAATGGAACCTTTTAAATGCAACATCTTGCAACAGCCAGAAAAATCTGGGTTCATTATAGAAGCAAAATACTGGGAGGGGTGAACAGGAATTCACTGCCATTTAATGCCAGTTTTTGTGTCAATCAAGCAAACAGCAGTCACTGAAAAGCTTTCTTTCCTGATGACTCAATTTTGTTTGCACTCGAGCCCCAGGAGGTAACACATTATACTTCCTGATGCATAAAAGTGGATGGAAAATCTATACACCGATTCATTTATTTGTCGATATGCTGATGTCTCTGTACCTTGTCCTCGCTGCAAGTTAGTGTCAAAATAACATCCTATTGACTTCAATTGTCTGTCAGTAAACAAAACCACATGCCATATCATGTTGTCGTTGATTTGGTTTCTGGCTCGTGTTTCAGCTGCCCTTGGGCCGTTTAACGATCTTGCTGAGGCTTGTTCGTTGTGGCCAGTAGTAATGGAGGAATAAGATACTTGATCTTTCCCATCCAATATGTTCTGCTCCTAGTGGCTGTAAATGAGCAGAAATAGAAAGAGCTTGTCCTGGAGACATGTCTTTGCCAGCATTGCCCTGTCCATTCCCAGAGGGTGGAGGTGGCGAGCAAAGGAGGTGGCTGTCTTGGTGAAGAACCACAGTTGATGTTCTCACCTGTGGCCGCTGCTCTTGTTCAGTTAGTTGTTGAAGGCTGTAGGTAGTAGGGTAGGTCAAAGTCAATTTTAAGTCTACTGTCATTTGCACAAGTGCAGTACATGTGTGCACAGGTGCAATAAAAAAACTGACTTGCAGCAGCATGACATTTGATCACTTTGCACTGAAATGGACTCTGTTTAATTGTTTTCTTCATGTAAAAATTGTGTATATTTTATACTTAACTTATACATTTCTTGCTTATCTGATGCTGTGTACCTAGAATGCTGTTGCATTAAGTTTTTCACACGTATGGAAATAAACTCCACTTTGACTTTGACGCTTTTTATTTTATTTTTCCAGCATCTGCAGTTCTATTTTGGATTTTCATACGATCATAGAATCATTAAAAAACTATCAGGCCCTTTGGCTCACCAGACCTATGCCAAATTTTTTGTCTCTCAACACTGAACATTTGCTAAGAAAATATGCTATAGGGAACCATAAATAAAATATCTGCTGGTCGTTCAGTGGTGCAGCTGGTGAAGCCACTGCCTCACAGAGCTAGACACCTGGGTTTAATCCTGACCTCAGGTGCTGTCCATGTGGAGATTGCATGTTCTCTGCGTGGGTTTCTCTTGGGTGCTCTGGTTTATAACCATATAACCATATAACAATTACAGCATGGAATCAAACTATCTCGGCCCTTCTAGTCCGTGCCGAACTCTTACTCTCACAGTCCCTCTGACCTGCACTCAGCCCATAACCCTCCATTCCTTTCCTGTCCATGTAACTGTTCAGTTTAACTTTAAATGACAATATCGAACCTGCCTCAACCACTTCTGCCGGAAGCTCGTTCCACACAGCTACCACTCTCTGAGTAAAGAAGTTCCCCCTCATGTTACCCCTAAACTTTTGCACCCTAACTCTCAACTCATGTCCTCTTGTTTGAATCTCCCCCACTCTCAACGGAAAAAGCCTATCCACGTCAACTCTATCTATCCCTCTCATAATCTTAAATACCTCTATCAAGTCCCCCCTCAACGTTCTACGTTCCAAAGAATAAAAGACCCAACTTGTTCAACTTTTCTCTGTAACTTAGGTGATGAAACCCAGGTAACATTTTAGTAAACTTTCTCTGTACTCTCTCTATTTTGTTGACATCTTTCCTATAATTTGGTGACTAAAACTGTAAACAATACTCCAAATTTGGCCTCACCAATGCCTTGTACAATTTCAACATTACATCCCAACTCCTATACTCAATGCTCTGAATTATAAAGACCAGCATACCAAAAGCTTTCTTCACCACCCTATCCACATGAGATTCCACCTTCAGGGAACTATGCACCATTATTGCTAGATCCCTCTGTTCTACTGCATTCTTCAATGCTCTACCATTTACCATGTATGTCCTATTTTGATTAGTCCTACCAAAATGTAGCACCTCACATTTATCAGCATTAAACCCCATCTGCCATCTTTCAGCCCACTCTTCTAACTGGCCTAAATCTCTCTGCAAGCTTTGAAAACCTACTTCATTATCCACAACTCCACCTTTCTTAGTATTATCTGCATACTTACTCATCTAATTTACCACCCCATCATCCAGATCATTAATGTATATGACAAATAACACTGGACCCAGTACAGATCCCTGAGGCACACCACTAGTCACCGGCCTCCAATCTGACAGTTATCCACCACCAGTCTCTGGCGTCTCCCATCCAGCCACTGCTGAATCCATTTTACTACTTCAATATTAATACCTGACGATTGAACCTTCCTAACCGTCCTTCCGTGCAGGACCTTGTCAAAGGCCTTACTGAAGTCCATATAGACAACATCCACTGCTTTACCCTCGTCAACTTTCCTAGTAACCTCTTCAAAAAATTCAATAAGATTTGTCAAACATGACCTTCCACGCACAAATCCATGTTGACTGTTCCTAATCAGACCCTGTCTATCCAGATAATTATATATACCATCTCTAAGAATGCTTTCCATCAATTTACCCACCACTGACGTCAAACTCACAGGCCGATAATTGTTAGGTTTACTCTTAGAACCCTTTTCAAACAATGGAACAACACGAGCAATATGCCAATCCTCCGGCACCATCCCCGTTTCTAATGACATTTGAAATATTTCTGTCAGAGCCCCTGCTATTTCCACACTAACTTCTCTCAATGTCCTAGGGAATATCCTGTCAGGATCCGGAGACTTATCCATTTTTATATTCCTTAAAAGCTCTAGTACTACTTCTTCCTTAATCATCATAGTTTCCATAACTTCCCTACCCATTTCCCTTATCTTACACAATTCAATATCCTTCTCACTAGTGAATACCGAAGAGAAGAAATTGTTAAGAATCTCCCCCAACTCTTTTAGCTCCACATGTAGCTGTCCACTCTGATTCTCTAAGGGACCAATTTTATCCCTCACTATCCTTTTGCTATTAATATAATGGTGGAAACCCTTGGGATTTATTTTCACCTTACTTGCTAAAGCAACCTCATATCTTCTTTTAGCTTTTCTAGTTTCTTTCTTAAGATTCTTTTCACATTCTTTATATCGGGGTCCCCAACCTTTTTTGCACTGCGGACCGGTTTCATATTGACAATATTCTTGCGGACCGGCCGACCCGGGGGAGGGGTGGGTAGGGTTGCCAACGGACAAGAGTAGCAGTCAAATATGTTGTTTACCCCGGGAGAATACAATGACCATGAAGCCTTGTGCGGTCACCAGTGTGCATGAGTGATTTGCGCATGCACGTACTTGCCTTTTTTTACTACAAATCGTTTTTGGCGATTCTGTTCGGGGGGGGTGTTAATCACAATTGGAATATATGTGATAAGTGGCTAATACACTCAATTTCATTTCTAAAAGGGTTTCTCTAACGAATTTAATATTAAACACACAGCGTATATTTTCCTCGCATGAAAATAATGATAAGTCAATTATCAGGGGAGGACAGGGGAGCTTGAAGTAAGTGTTGAATGAACTTCCAGTAGAAGTGGTAGAGGCAGGTTCGATATTATCATTTAAAGAAAAATTGGATAGGTATATGGACAGGAAAGGAATGGAGGGTTATGGGCTGAGTGCACGTCGGTGGGACTAGGTGAGAGTAGCGTTCAGCACGGACTAGAAGGGCCGAGATGCCCTGTTTCCATGCTGTAATTGTTATATGGTTATATAAGTAAGTCAATAGCATCATAACATTTTAAGTGATGTTTAGATATTAAACACACAGCACATATTTTCCCCGTTTGAACATATAAAATCATTGCACGCACCAATATTGCTGAATTAGTGGGAGCCCTGGGCTTATTTCCCTGCAACAAGACGGTCCCATCGAGGGGTGATGGGAGACAGCGATACTCGAAGGGGTTCCTTATGTCCAGTCTATTCCGCAATTTGGTTTTTGTTGCATTCATTGCAGAGATATGTTGGAAATGGAAGCAATGTTTTCAGTGCTTTCATGACTATCTCAGGATATTTAGCCTTGACTTTGACCCAGAATGCCGGCAGAAATGTTATGTCAAACATACTTTTCAGCCCGACGTCATTTGCAAGCTCGAGGAGTTGATCTCCTTCTCGCGCTGACATGGATGATGCGTGCGTAATGACCTCGCATGCGTAATGGCTCAACAGTGGGTGACAGGGAATGAGGAAAGGTGCAGCTGACTCCTATAGCCAAATCATATTGTTTCCTCGCAGCCCGGTAGTGCATGCTTTGCGGCCTGGTACTGGTCCGCGGCCTGGTGGTAGGGGACCGCTGCTTTATATTCGTCGAGCACCTCATTTACTCCATGCTGTCTATATTTATTGTAGATCTCTCTTTTTTCCCGAACCAGGTTTCCAATATCCCTTGAAAACCATGGCTCTCTCAAACTTTTAACCTTTCCTTTTAACCTAACAGGCACATAAAGATTTTGTACTCTCAAAATTTCACCTTTAAATGACCTTTATTTCTCTATTACATCCTTCCCATAAAACAAATTGTCCCTATCCACTCCTTCTAAATTCTCTCACACCTCCTCAAAGTCAGCCTTTCTCCAATCAAAAATCTCAACCCTGGGTCCAAATCTATCCTTCTCCATAATTATATTGAAACTAATAGCACTGTGATCACTGGACCCGAAGTGCTCCCCAACACAAACCTCCGTCACCTGACCTATCTCATTCCCTAACAGGAGATCCAACACTGCCCCTTCTCTAGTAGGTACCTCTATGTATTGCTGCAAAAAACTATCTTGCACACATTTTACAAACTCCAAACCATCCAGCCCTTTTACAGTATGGGCTTCCCAGTCTATGTGTGAAAAATTAAAATCTCCCACAATCACAACCTTGGTGTCCATCATTAAGAACCCCCATCACCCAGGTCATGCCTTGTTCTCATTGCTACCATCTGGGAGGAGCTACAGAAGCCTGCAGACACACACTCAACAATTCACTTTGTTCCTGTTCCTGGAGCCTGGTCATACAGTATGGAGTCATTCGGCATGGAAACTGGCCGTTCAACACAGCCTGCCTATATTGATCAGTGCGCCCCCACCTGTATTAGTCCCATCTTCCAACACGTGTCCCATATTCTAGGTGATTCAAATGTTGTCAGTGACTCTGCTTCCACGACTCTCTCAGGCAGTGATTCATGTTTATTGACCAGTCTCTAGGTGAAAGGGTTTCCCTCAGATCCTCCAAAATCTCCCACCACTTAACTCAACTCTGCGTCCTTCACTTTTATAGACCTCTAAACTTTCCTCCAATCTACCTTATTAGTGTATATCCCTCAGTCATGTTGTCTCTTAACCGCCTCTGCTTAAGAATCAGAATTAGATTTATGATCAGAGGCATATAGTGAAACGTGTTGTTTTCCAGCAGCATAGAGTGCAAAGACATAAAATTACTGTAAATTGTAAAATAAATAAGTAGTGCAAAACAGGAAGGATGTGATGCTCTGGAGGGTGTGCAGAGGAGATTCATCAGGATGTTACCTATGATGGAGTATTTTAGTTCTGAGGAAAGAACAATTCTTCCCCTTCACATCAGATCTCTGAACAATCCATAAACCTGTGCTCTGATAACACTGAACTTTCATAGAGAATATTGCATTCCCACTCCTGCCACCGCTTGCTGGCAATTCAGGTAACTCTGTCTAAGAATGAAGTGACTGTCTCCTTGTAAGGAAAAACAAATCATCTCTGCTGTTCAGGCTGACGAGAGGAAAGAAAGCAGATAGGTCAAAGTTAACTGGGATGTGATCATCGATTCATAATCTCTGACTGCACACACCAATTATTTCTAGTCCTGCATCAAGTATTTTGTTTATTAACTTTGTTTTTTGACGTTTTATTAAAATCAGAAATGAATTCTCTGAGACAATATAGTCCCCCTTTTTATATGCATATGTGTGCACCAAAATATATCTCCATCTCAGAGTGAAGTCAGCATTGCAGACTTGCTCCTGTTCAGCCAAGCAGTTCTGCGGCCCGCTGTTCAATGTGACAGTTTGGGTGCTGCTTTTTTAAATCAACTAATTGGATATCTGGAGAAATACTCAGTCGGGGATTTTTTATTATTAGCTTTTACCAGAATGATGGGTCTGTCCACAAGATATTTATTACAATTTGTACAAAACAAAAACATATGTTTGAGCATGAATGTAAATTGGAAAAATGCTGTAATGGGTATGTTAATTAACTAGGGAGATGAGTTCTGATACATGTTCAGAAACTTTTTAACAACTTGTGCCAGGCTATGGAAAGACAATAAAACACGCGTATT
Organism: Mobula birostris; assembly: GCF_030028105.1. NCBI lineage: Eukaryota > Metazoa > Chordata > Chondrichthyes > Myliobatiformes > Myliobatidae > Mobula > Mobula birostris. Next base: position 102,449,507 of record NC_092373.1, on the reverse strand, counting down.
TCGTACTATTCTCTACAGTCATGTAGCACTGAAACAGGCCCTTCAGCCCATCTGGTTAATGTTGACCAGGAGTCCCATCTGAGCACGTCCCATTTATGTGTGTTTGGCCCGTAACCTTCCAAACCTTTCATCTCCATCTCCCTTCTATACCTTCAAAATATTGTCAATGCACCTGCCTCAACCACTTCCTCTGACAACTCAGTTCACATACTGACCACCCTCTGAGTGAAAAATAAGACCATAAGATCATAAGACAAAGGAGCAGAAGTTGGCTATTCGGCCCATCGAGTCTGCTCCGCCATTTTATCATGAACTGATCCATTCTCTCATTTAGTCCCACTCCCCTGCCTTCTCACCATAACCTTTGATGCCCTCGCTACTCAGATACCTATCAATCTCTGCCTTAAATACATCCAATGACTTGGCCTGCACTGCTGCCTGTGGCAACAAATTCCATAGATTCACCACCCTCTGGCTAAAAAAATTTCCTCGCATTTCTGCCTTGAATGGGCGCCCTTCAATCCTTAAGTCATGCCCTCTTGTGCTAGACTCCCCCACCATGGGAAACAACTTTGCCACATCCACTCTGTCCATGCCTTTCAACATTCGAAATGTTTCTATGAGGTTTTCCCTCATTCTTCTAAACTCCAAGGAATACAGTCCAAGAACGGACAAACGTTCCTCATATATTAACCCTCTCATTCCCGGAATCATTCTAATGAATCTTCTCTGTACCCTCTCCAGTGTCAGCACATCCTTTCTTAAATAAGGAGACCAAAACTGCCCACAGTACTCCAAGTGAGGTCTCACCAGTGCCTTATAGAGCCTCAACATCACATCCCTGCTCCTATACTCTATTCCTCTAGAAATGAATGCCAACATTGCATTCGCCTTCTTCACTACTGACTCAACCTAGAGGTTAACTTTAAGGGTATCCTGTACGAGGGCTCCCAAGTCCCGTTGCATCTCCGAAATTTGAATTCTTTCCCCATTTAAATAATAGTCTGCCCGTTTATTTTTTCTGCCAAAGTGCATAACCATACACTTTCCAACATTGTACTTCATTTGCCACTTCTCTGCCCATTCTTCCAATCTATCCAAGTCTCTCTGCAGACTCCGTTTCCTCAGCACTACCGGACCCTCCACCTATCTTCGTATCGTCAGCAAACTTAGCCACAAAGCCATCTATTCCATAATCCAAATCGTTGATGTACAATGTAAAAAAAAGCAGCCCCAACACGGACCCCTGTGGAACACCACTGGTAACCGGCAGCCAACCAGAATAGGAAACAACAGGAATTCTACAGATGCTGGAAGTTCAAGCAACACACATCAAAGTTGCTGGTGAACGCAGCAGGCCAGGCAGCATCTCTAGGAAGAGGTGCAGTCGACGTTTCAGGCCGAGACCCTTCGTCAGGACTGTTTCAGGCCGAAACCCTTCGTCAGGACTTGGATCTCCCCCTCCCCCTCCAACTTTCAAATCCCTTACTCACTCTTCCTTCAATTAGTCCTGACGAAGGGTCTCGGCCTGAAACGTCGACTGCACCTCTTCCTAGAGATGCTGCCTGGCCTGCTGCGTTCACCAGCAACTTTGATGTGTGTTGCTTGTAACCAGAATAGGATCCCTTTATTCCCACTCTCTGTTTCCTGCCAATCAGCCAACGCTCTATCCATGTATGTAACTTTCCCGTAATTCCATGGGCTCTTATCTCGTTAAGTAACCTCATGTGTGGCACCTTGTCAAAGGCCTTCTGAAAATCCAAATATACGACATCCACTGCATCTCCCTTGTCTAGCCTACTGGTAATTTCCTCAAAAAATTGTAATAGCTTTGTCAGGCAGGATTTTCCTTTAAGTGATCCATGCTGAGTTCTGCCTATCTTGTCATATGCCTCCAGGTACTCTGTAACCTCATCCTTGACAATAAACTCCAACAACTTCCCAACCACCGATGTCAAGCTAACAGGTCTATAATTTCCTTTTTGCTTCCTTGCTCCCTTCTTAAATAGCGGAGTGACGTTTGCAATCTTCCAGTCCTCCGGAACCATGCCAGAATCTATCAACTTTTGAAAGATCATCGCTAATGCCTCCGCAATCTCCACAGCTACTTCCTTCAGAACACGAGGGTGCATTCCATCTGGTCCAGGAGATTTATCGACCTTTAGCCTATTCAGCTTCCTGAGTACTTTCTCTGTCATAATTGTGACTGCGCACACTTCTCTTCTCTGCCACCCTTGAGTGTCCGATATACTGCTGATGTCTTCCTCAGTGAAGACTGATGCAAAATACTCGTTCAGTTCCTCCATCTCCTTATCTCCCATTACAATTTCTCCAGCATCATTTTCTATCAGTCCTATATCTACTCTCACCTATCTTTTACTCTTTATATACTTGAAAAAGCTTTTAGTATCCTCTTTGATATTATTTGCTAGCTTCCTTTCATAGTTAATCTTTTCCCTCTTAATGACCTTTTTGGTTTCCTTTTATAAGGTTTTAAAAACTTCCCAATCATCTGTCTTCCCACTAATTTTTGCTTCCTTGTATGCTCTTTCCTTTGCTTTAACTTTGGCTTTGACTTCTCTTGTCAACCACGGCTGCATCCTTTTTCCACGCGAAAATTTCTTCTTTTTTGGAATATACCTGTCTTGCACCTTCCTCACTTCTCGCATAAACTCCAGCCACTGCTGCTCTGCCATCTTTCCCGCCGGTGTCCCTTTCCAGTCAACTTTGACCAGTTCCTCTCTCATGCCACTGTAATTTCCTTTACTCCACTGAAATACCGACACATCAGATTTTGGCTTCCCTTTTTCAAGTTTCACAGTGAACTCAATCATGTTATGATCACTGTCTCCTAAGGGTTCCTTCACCTCAATCTCTCTAATCACCTCCAGTTCATTACACAATACCCAATCCAGTACAGCCGATCCCCTAGTGGGCTCAACAACAAGCTGTTCTAAAAAGCCATCTCGCAGACATTCTACGAATTCTCTCTCTTGAAATCCAGTGCCGACCTGATTTTCCCAATCCACTTGCATGCTAAAATCCCCCACAATTATCATAACACTGCCCTTCTGACAAGCCTTTTCTATTTCCTGTTGTAATTTGTAGTCCACATCACTGCAGCTGTTTGGAGGCCTATAAATAACTGCCATCAGGGTCCTTTTACCCCTGCTATTTCTTAGCTCAACCCATAAAGATTCTGCACCTTCTGATCCTATATCATCTCTTTCTAATGATTTAATATCATTTCTTACCAATAAAGCCACGCCTCCCCCTCTGCCTACCTTCCTATCCTTCTGATACACCGTGTATCCTTGGACGTTCAGCTCCCAGAGACATGCATCCTTTAGCCAGGTCTCAGTGATGGCCACAATATCATACCTGCCAATCTGTAGCTGTACAACAAGATCATCCACTTTATTCCTTATGCTGCATGCATTTATGTACAACACCTTAAGACCAGTATCTGATACTTTTTGCTTTGATTTCACTGCAACTTTATTGCACTTCAACTCATCCCAATGGCTACACATTTGCCCCATCACCTGCCTGTCTTTCCTGACATCTTTATTGCTCACTATCTTAGATTTATTTCTGTTTTCCCTTTCCTCCGCTCTGTCATTCTGATTCCCATCCCCCTGCCAAATTAGTTTAAACCCTCCCTAACAGCTCTATTAAACTTTCCTGCCAGGATATTGGTCCCCTCAGGGTTCAGGTGTAACCTGTCCTTTCTGAACAGGTCATACTTCCCCCAGAAGAGATCCCAATTATCCAAGAATCTGAATCCCTGCCCCCTACACCAGTCTCTCAGCCAGGCATTCATCTGCCTGAGCCTACTAATCTTGCCATCACTAGCACATGGCACAGGTAGCAATCCCAAGATTACTACCCTGGAGGTCCTGCTTCTCAGCTTCCTTCCTAACTCCCGGAAATCTCTCTTCAGGACCTCCTCCTTTGTCCTATCTATGTCATTGGTACCAACATGTACCAAGACAACTGGCTGCTCACCCTCCCCCTTCAGAATATTCAGGACCCGATCCGAGACATCCCGTACCCTGGCACCTGGGAAGCAACACACCATGCAGGTATCTCTATCAGGCTCACTGAATCTCCTGTCCGTTCCCCTGACTATGGAATCCCCTACGACTACCACATTTCTCTTCTCCCTCCTTCTCTCCTGCACAACAACGCCAGGCTCAGTGCCAGAGACCCGGTCACCGTGGGCGTCCCCTGTCAGGTCATCCCCCTCAACAGCATCCAGAGCAAGATATTTGTTGCTGAAGTGGACAGCCACAGGTGTGCTCTCCACTATCCGGGCATTTCCTTTCCCTCTCTTGACAGTGACCCAGTTTTCTGACCCCTGTAGCCTAGGGATGACTACCTCCCTGTAGCTCCTGTCTATCACCTCTTCACTTTCCCTAATAAGCAGTAGGTCATCAAGCTGCAGCTCCGGATCCCTAACACTGTCTCTGAGGAGCTGCATCTCAGCGCACCTGGTGCAGATGTGGCCATCAGGGAGGCTGGAGGTCTCCCAGGATTCCCACATCTGACACCCTGAACAAAGCACTAACCCTGCAGGCATGCTATCTAATTCTACAGGAATGAAGCAGGAAAAATAAGTCTACTCACCCACTTACCTCGCCAAACAGATGAACTTTTTAAACCATTAGCTCGTACCTTTAGCTGTGAGAGCTCTGCTGCTCCTGTCTGTCTGGGCCGATTCGCGAAGGGGGGGAGAAAAAAAAAGTTGGCGCTTCGCTCTCGCCTCTTCTGGTTTACCGCCGAAGCCCATTGAAGCCAAAGCCCTACACTCTGCTCCCACTCACTCCGCTGCCTGTTCCGACAGCTGCCCACTGTATAGGGTGGTCTCCTTTTCAAACTCTCCGCGCAGTCCTGTTGACGTCACACGCTTGCGCAGTCTCGCCCTTCTTGCACTCGAAGAAGTTTTTAAAAAAACTGCCTTCCTTCAGAATTCAGCTCCCACGACGCTCTGTAGTCCCGATCCAAAAAGTTGCCTCTCGGGTTCCTAATAAATATCCCCCTCTTATCTTGATTCCCCAGCCCTGAAACAGAGACTATGTGCATTCACCATATCTATGTCCTCATAAAGTTCTAAGTACATTTTATTATCAAAGTAGATGTACGTCACCATATACAACCCAGAGATTCATTTTCTTCTGGGCATGCTCAGCAAATCGAGAGAACAGTAACTATAACAGGATCAATGAAAGGTCAACCCGAGTGCAGAAGACAACAAACTGTGCAAATGCAAATATAAATAAATAGCAATAAATGATGAGAACATGAGATAATGAGATAAAGAACCCTTGAAAGTGAAATTATTGGTTGTGGTAAAATTTCAATGATAGGGTAAGTGAGTATAGTTATTCCCTTTTATTTAGTCCTGCGAGTCCTGAGGCTCCTGTACCTTCTTGCTGGTGGCACAGCGAGAAGGGAGCATGGTCTGGGAGGTGGGGATCCTGATGATAGCATTTCCTGAAGATGTACACAGTGGTTGGGAGGGCTTTACCGGTGACGTATTGGGCAGAATCCACTGCCTTTGTAAGATTTTCCATTCAAGCGCATTGGTGTTCCCGTACCAGGCTGTGATGCAGTCAGTCAATAAGCTCTCCATTACACATCTATACATGTTTGTCAAAGTTTTTGATGTCACACAGAATCTCAGCAGACTCCTGAGGAAGTAACGGGGCTGCCATGCTTTCTTCGCAATTGCACTTAACATGCTGGGCCCAGGACAGGTCCTCAGAAATAGTAACACCCTGGAACTGAAAATTGCTAACCCTCTCCACTTCTGATCCTCTGCTCATCGACCTTTGGTTTCCCTTTCTAAAAGTCTATAATCAGTTCCTTAGTCTTACTGACGTTGAGAGAGAGGTTGTTGTTATGATTCCACTCAGCCAGATTTTCAATCTCCCTCCTGCATGTTGGTTCATCACCACCTTTGATTTGGCTTATGACAGGGATGTCATCAGCAAACATGAATATGACATTGGAGCTGTGCTTAGCCACACAGTCATGGGTGTAAAGCGAGTAGATCAGGGGGCTAAGCACACAGCCTGGTGCAAGTGTGGTGAGGGAGATTGTGCAGGAGATCTTGTAGCCAATTTGAACGGACTGGGATCGGCAAGTGAGAAAATCCAGGATCCAGTTGCACAAGGAGGTATTGAGGCCAATGACTTGGAGCCTATTGATTAGTTTTGAGGAGATGATGGAATTGAATGCTGAGCCGTAGTTGATGAATACCATCCTGAAGTATGCACCTTTGCTCTCCAGATGCTCCAGGATTGAGTGAGGGGCCAATGAGGTGACATTTGCTGTGGACCTGTTGCTTTGGTAGGCAGATTGGAGTGGATCCAAGTCTCCTCTCAGGTAGGAGCTGATATGTTTCATCACCAACCTCTCAAAATATTTCATCACTGTGGAAGCACAAGGCTGCCCCACAAGGTTGTGTACTCAGCCCCCTGCTGTACTCACTGTACACCCATGGTTGTGTAGCCAAGTTTCCATCGAACTCAATATATAAGTTTGCTGATGACACCACAATTGTAGGCCATATCTCGGGTAATGATGAGTTTGAGTACAGAGAGGAAATTAAGAACCCGGTGGCATGGTGGGAAGACAATAACCTGTCCCTCAATGTCAGCAAGACAAAGGAATTGGTTGTTGACTTCAGAAGGAGTAGCAGACCACATGACCCAATTTACATCGGTGGTGCGCAAGTGGAACAGGTCAAATGCTTTAAGTTCCTCGGGGTCAATATCACTAGTGACCTGACTTGGTCCAACCAAGCAGAGTCCACTGCCAAGAAGGCCCATCAGTGCCTTTATTTCCTGAGAAAGCTAAAGAAATTTGGCCTGTCCCCTAAAACCCTCACTAATTTTTATAGATGCACCATAGAAAGCATTCTTCTAAGGTGCATCACAACCTGGTATGGAAGTTGTCCTGTCCAAGACTGGAAGAAGCTGCAGAAGATCGTGAACACAGCCCAGCACGTCACACAAACCAATCTTCCGTCCTTGGACTCACTTTACACCGCACGCTGTCGGAGCAGTGCTGCCAGGATAATCAAGGACACGACCCACCCAGCCAACGCACTTTTCGTCCCTCTTCCCTCTATGAGAAGGCTCAGGAGCTTGAAGACTCATATGGCCAGATTTGGGAACAGCTTCTTTCCAACTGTGATAAGACTGCTGAATGGATCCTAACCCGGATCTGGGCCGTATCCTCCAAATATCCGGACCTGCCTCTCGGTTTTTTTGCTCTACCTTACTTTCCATTTTCTGTTTTCTATTTATGATTTGTAATTTAAATTTTTAATATTTATTATCGATTTGTACTCCAGGGAGCGGGAAGCGCAGAATCAAATATCGCTGTGATGATTATACGTTGTAGTATCAATTGTTTGGCGACAATAAAGTATAAAGTATAAAGCAAGTACAACTGGGTGATAGTCATTGAGGCAGGTCACCACACTCTCCTTGGGCGCCGATATAATACGAAGCCTGCTTGAAGCAGGTGGGTACCACACACTGCTCAAGTGAGAGGTTAAAAATCTCAGTGAACTCTTAATTAAATATGGTCATAAGGAAGATTACAAGCAGCAACAAGTTAACTGATTTAACAAACCACTTGGATATGGCAATTAGATTATGAATAGTGATCAGGACAATAAATTGATTGCAGTGGGTCACTTCCCAGAATCATGAGAGAGCAGGAAAGGGATTTCAACATATGTACTTTGGAGAAGTCACAGGAGATTGGAAGGAAAATGTTGGGCCCTGATGCAGAATCTCAACCTGGAACATCAACTTGCTCCTTTCCCCTCCACTGATACTAATTGACCCATTTAGTTCTTCCAATGTTGGTCTTTATCTTACATTCCAGCATCTGCAGAACCTTCTGTCTGGAAGGAATTTTGTGGCCTTGCATTGGGATTAAATATACTTACTGTTTCTGCTTTTTTTCTAGGCTCCATTCTAACATTCTGATATTTCAGCACCATGATGGTATAGCGGTTAACACAATGCTATTATAGCTCGGGGCATCGGAGTTCAGAGTTCAATTCTGATGTCATCTTTAAGGAGTCTGTACATCATCCTCGCAGAGTGTGTGGGTTTCCTCTGGGTCTGCTGGTTTCTTCCTACAGTTCAAAGACATACTGGTTAATTGAGCAGCCCAGCTCGAAGGGCCTATTCCACACTGTATCTCTAAATGTAATGCCCTGTTAAGATTTCTACTGCTATGCTGCAGGTATTTTGTTTTAGCAGTTTTCTGCAGAAGTAGTGTGTTTTTGGTTTGGCTAGGGAAAAGGAGCCCTGTTGTGCAACTTAGGAATGTTGTGTCAGCCAATCAGGATGGTGGGATCTGGAGAAAGTTCTAGAGAGAGCTGGGCAGAGAGAGTTTTGTGTTGGATAGTAGTCCAGTTTGCGTCTTTTAGCAGGAACTGCGGAACAAGACAGAAGGGAAGCCGCCTCAGAACACCTTAATCCAAAAACACCACATTCACTACTCGACCTTCTTCCACATGCTTTGTCAGATCCTCAGGTTTCAATACGGCTCGTGAAGCATGACTTGCTCATCTCAAAGCCATGCTACTTATCCCTTATCAGACTATTCTGCTTCAAATACTTATGCATTCTGTCTCTAAGAATCCTCTCCAATAATTTGCAACCAGAGAAGAAAGACTCACTGGTCTATAATTCTCAGCATTATCTCTACTCCCATTCTTGAACAAATGATTAATATTTGCCACCCTTCAAATATCAGGGACCACCAAGACACAGCAATCTCTCCTTCACTTCCTGGGGTATTTCCTGTCCTGCTCCAGGACTTATCTATCCTAATGTTTTTCAAAATTTCCAGCACGTTGTCTTTCTGAATGTCAGTATTTTCTTGCGTATCAATTTGTTTTATGTTATTTGAAGGGGTTCTGAATTACCCCTATGAACTGTGCTTTTGAAAAGAGAGAGGGAGAGTTATTTAACACCGACATCTTGTTTTTCAGACAGAGAGAGACATAGACCGCTTTGGATGATATTATGGGTTTTCTGCAGCATATTTACATTTTTACAAGGACACTGGTTTCAGCTTCTGTATTCTTACAGAGAGAGAGGGGAGGAGCTGTTTGCTGGACAGCTGGTATTCAGCACGGTGAGATAAATAGAAGGTCAAATGATAGACCTGGAGATACATGGTTTTGGACACTGAATGAGCTTTGTTGTGCCCACAGAAAAGGTGGGTTTTGGAGGATCAATTAGGCAGATCAATCAGTGGCTCTCACAGTGTGAAAAGGGCATGACTAGTAGGGAGTTACTTGTGTGTCCAATCCTCGCCTGGGTTGATTACTCCACCACAGAACAACGGTCACCTTCATTGTGGTCACACTCATTGACTTCTAAAGGATTTCGGAGGACAATGGGAAGATCAACAGCATCAGCTCACCTGAAGACTCAACTCTCTCCCTCTCTCTCTGTCCCTCACTACTCAACTCAATACCACGAACTGAACTGAATTTTACTCATCATTGTTAGACTATCTATTTACCCCCTAGACTTGAAAAAACTTGGTTTTCATATATTTCCACACGTACTTATATATAATCATTGCTAACCTGTTTCATATATCTGGATTTATATTACTGTATTGCATAGTTACTAATAAATACCATTAGTTAATTTCAATACTGGACTCCAAAGTGTTTTCCATTTCTGCCGGATCTTTAATTTGTCATGGAGTATCTGACAGTTGTCATTGCAAACGTGAAGTTCCCTCTCACTGGAAAATCCTGAAGCAAATTCATTAAGGACCTCCCTACCGCCTGCAACTCCTGGCATAGGTATCCCCCTTCTAGCTCTTCGAAGTTCATTCTTCAGCTCCTTCCTGGCTGCCTTGTAACTTGCTAGAGCCCCTGGAGCTTGAGTGTTCTTAAGCTTTTGTATCTTTTGCCCAATGGGAATGGGGAGAAGAGAAAGAATAACCGGGATGGAATGGGATGGAATGGGAAGGGATGGGATGGGAGGGGGTCTTTGATTATATTGGTTGATTCATTGAGGTAGTGGGAAGTAAACAGTGTCATTGTAGGGGAGTCTTGTTATCATGGTAGACAGGGCTACGTTCACAACTCTTCATAATTTCCTGTGGTCTGGGCAGAGCAGTTGCCATGCCAAGCTATTATGAGTCTTAGATAAAATGTTTTCTGTGGTGCATCCAGTTAGTCTTCTTTCATCTGTCCATGAAACCAGATATTAATTCCATTTGTAGATACGTCACCACTTGGGTCAGAGGGAGTGCAAAAGACCATATCACCTGAAGATGTAGGAGCAGAATGAGGACACTTGGCCCATCCAGCCTGCTCTGCCATTTCATCATGGCTGTTTTCCTCTCAGCCCAGTCTCCTGCCACCTTCCCGTATTCCAGAGCAATGAAGAATATATTGACCTCTGCCTTAAATACGCATGATGACTTGAACTCCACACTTGCCTGCGGCAAAAAATTCTACAGACTAACCACTCTCTGGCTAAAGAAATTCCTCCTCATCTCTGTTTTAAAATATGCCCCACTATCCTGAGGTAGTGTCCTCTGGTCTTAGACTCTCCCACCACAGGAAGCATTCTCTCCACATCCACTCTATCAAGACCTTTCACTGTTCGATGGGTTTCAATGTGGTCACTCATCATTCTTCTGAATTCTAGGGAATACAGGCCAGAGCCACCAAATGCTCTTCATATAACAAGCCATTGAATCCCGGAATCATTTCGTGAACCTCCTTTGAACCATCTCCAATGCCAGCACATCCTTTTAAGGGGCCCCAAACTGCTCATAATACTCCATGAGGCCTCACCAGTGCTTTATAAAACCTCAACATTACATCCTTGCCTGTATATTCTAGTCCTCTTGAAATGAATGCTAATATCATATTTGTTGTTTACACCACAGACTCAACTTGCAAATTAACCTTTCAGGAATCCTGCACAATAACTCTGAAATCCTTTCGTACCTTTTTTTTTTGGAATTTCTCTCCATTTAGAAAATGTCAGCCTTTCATTTCTTCTACTAAAGTGCATGACCATTCACTTCCTGACACTATATTCCATCTGCCATTTCTTTGTCCATTCTTCTAATCTGTCTCAGTCCTTCCGTAGCCTCCCTACTTCCTCAAAACTACCTGCCCCTCCACCTATCATCATATCATCTACAAACTTAGCCACAAAGTTATTAGCTCCATCATCCAAATCATTGACATATAACATGAAAAGAAATGGTCCCAACACAGATCCCTGTGGAAAACCACCTGTCATTGGCAGCTAACCAGAAAAGGCTCCCTTTTTTCCCCCATTCTTTGCCTCCTGCCAATCAGCCACTGCTTTATCAATGCTAGAATCTTTCCTGTAATCCTTCCATGGGCTTGTAGCTTGTTAAGCAGCTTCATGTGTGACATCTTGCCAAAGGCCTTCTGAAAATCCAAATACACAACATCAACTGATTCTCCTTTGTCTATCTTGTTTGTTATTTCTTCAAAGAATTCCAACAGATTTGTCAGGCAATTTACTAAAGCAGCAACACAACTGCTAACAGTGGATGGTTAAGGGCATCTAAATCACAATGCCAAGAACAGCAGAGCTAGAGAATGAGGAGATGGGAGTTCCAACACAGAGCTAGCTATAGTGTAACAGTGGCTGGCAGTGGTTAATAAAACAATTCCATTCAGAGAAATCAAATCCTGTAAAGGTGCAACTTGGTCTTTTCAAACGTCAGAGCTCCGTGGACGAACATTAGCCATGGAGGGGTTGACCACCATGGAGAAGACTGACTACTTTCATTTCATGTTACTTATTGTGATTCTGGAAGAACTCCAGTGGGAGGACAGGACTGGTACTTGCCCATGAATAGGCTTGTTGTTCAAATCATTCCAGCCAGAGTCACATGCCGTTCGTTGTTGCTGGATGAATAATCTTGAGTTACAGCCGTAACCAATGTAAATCAGAGAAAAGAAACATTTTAGATTTGCACTACCCTTTGAAAGAAGAAGCACTTCATGTGATTATCTTCAAACTGTATATCTCTGACTCGAAATTTTTATAAATGACTTGGATGAGGAAGTTGAGGGATGGGTTAGTAAATCTGCTGATGACATAAAGGTTGGAGGTGTTGTGGATAGTCATAGTCATACTTTATTGATCCCGGGGGAAATTGGTTTTCATTACAGTTGTACCATAAATAATTAACTAGTAATGAAACCATAAATAATTAAACAGTAATATGTAAATTATGCCAGGAAATAAGTCCAGGACCAGCCTATTGGCTCAGGGTGTCTGACCCTCCAAGGGAGGAGTTGTAAAGTTTGATGGCCACAGGCAGGAATGACTTCCTATGACGCTCTGTGCTGCATCTCGGTGGAATGAGTCTCTGGCTGATAGTGTGGAGGACTGTCAGAGGTTACAGTGGGATATTGATAGGATGAAAAACTGGGCTGAAAAATGGCAGATGGAGTTCAACCCAGATAAGTGTGAGGTGGTTCATTTTGATAGGTCAAATATGATGGCAGAATATAGGATTAATGGTAAGACTCTTGGTACTGTGGAGGATCAGAGGGATCTTGGGGTCTGAGTCCATTGGATACTCAAAGCTGCTACGCAGGTTGATTCTGTGGTTAAGTAAGCATACATTGCATTGGCCTTCATCAATCGTGGGATTGAGCTTAAGAGCCGAGAGATAATTTTGCAGCTATATTGGACCATGGTCAGACCCCACTTGGAGTACTGTGCTCAGTTTGGGTCACCTCACTACAGGAAGGACGTGGAAACCATAGAAAGAGCGCAGAGAAGATTTACGAGGATGTTGCCTGGATTGGGGAGCATGCCTTATGAGAATAGGTTGAGTGAACTTGGCATTTTCTCCTTGGAACAACAGAGGATGAGAGGTGACCTGATGAAGCTGTACAAGATAATGAGAAGCATTGATCGTGTGAATAGTCAGAGGCTTTTTCCCAGGGCTGAAATGGCTAGCACAAGAGGGCATAGTTTTAAGGTGCTTGGAAGTAGGTACAGAGGAGATGTCAGGGGTAAGTTTTTTTATGCAGAGAGTGGTGAGTGCATGGAATGGGCTGCTGGCGACAGTGGTGGAGGTGGAAATGATAGAGTCTTTCAAGAGACTCTTGGATAGGTACATGGAGCTGAGAAAAATAGAGGGCTATGGGTAAAGGCTAGGTAGTTCTAAGGTAAGGACATGTTCGGCACAGCATTGTGGGCCGAAGGGCCTGTATTGTGCTGTAGGTTTCCTATGTTTCTATGAAAGCATAGTTCTTTTTTCTGTATTCCTTTACACTGAAGAATTTCATTTACTTCTATGCATCACAATTTGTAACTGCTATGTCTTTTATCTTCTTTCCTTTTCTATAATATATATTATACATTTCTATTTATAGTAAATAGAATCAGTCAACATTTTTCTTTGCATCCTTTGTATCACTAATTAAATGCATTCTCTTACAATCAGGTCATTTCAATCCCCTTCCAATTCCAAAGTAACTTTATTTTCAAAGTAAGTACATGCCACCACACACAACCCTGAGATTCATTTTCTTACAGGTGTTCACAGTAGAGTAAAGAAATACAACAGAATCAATGAAAACCTACGCACAAACAGAGGCTGATCATCGATCACTGTGCAAATACAAAATAATAATAATAATAAGTAAGTAAATAAATAATACTGAGAACATAAGTTGCAGAGTCCTCCAAGGTGATGCCAAACTGTAGGTATGGAGTCAGTTCAGTGTTGAGTGAAGTTATTCACGCTGATGGTTGAAGGGTAATAATGGTTTTTGAATCTGGTCATGTAGGACCTAAGTGTCTGGTGCCTCTTACCCGATGTCAGTAGCGAGAAGGGAGCATGGCCTGGATAGTGGGGGTCCTTGCTGACGGATGCTGCGTTCTTGTGACACTGCTCTTGGTAGATGTGCTCAATGTTAGAGAGGGCATTTCCTGTGAGGGACTGGGGTTCAATCCACTACGTTTTTAGGCCTTTCTGTTCTTGGGCATTAGTCTTTCCATATTATGCCGTGATGCAACCGGTTAGGATGCTCTCACTGTGGATCGATAGAAGTTTGTCAATGTTTTAGATGACATGGTGAATCCAAGCAAACTTCTAAGAAAGTAGAGGCACTGTTGCACACTGATCACAAACTGGGCGAACTGCAGCTCATTTCCATTTGGGTAACCAACAGCTCATGGTATGAGTACTGAGTTCTGCATTTACAAATGTGTTCCTTATACATCTGCACCAGTCCACCCATGATCCCTCTCACTTTGTTCACCTTTTCTAACCCTGCCCTCCCCATTATGTAGAAGCACCTTCCTCCCCCTCTCTACCCATCACCTACGTACTGTAAATCTGGCTTTCTTCTCCCTTGGCCCACTATTGCTCTTTTCTCTGCCCCCATCCGATTCCACCTGCTCGCCATCCCTCCCTTATTAGGTACCACCCAGGACCTCCCATCCTGTGTCTCTGTCCTTCGCCTTCCCTCCCCTACCCTCGCAGATGGAACCATGTGGGGGAGGGGATAGGAAAGGTGAACCAAGAACATGTTACCACTAGTGGCAGAATCTTGATTCAGGGAATATAATTACAAGGTAAGGGAATAGTCACTTAATATTGGACAATAGAGCAGATTGAGGCTATTCTCTCCGCAGTTCCTTCATGGCTGAATTATTATCCCTCTCAACTTCATTCTCTTGCCTTCTCCCCATAATCTTTGACACCCTTAGAATTAAGAACCCATCAGCCCCCACAATAAATACTCCCTTTAAATATATGTGTTGGCCTCCTCAGCTGTCTGTGGCAATGAATTCCAAAGATTTACCACCCTCTGGCTAAAGAAACTACCCCTCATCTTTGTTCTAAATGGACATCTTTCCATTCTGAGTCACTCCCCACTTGTCCTAGTCTCCTCCACTATAGGAAATATCCACTTCACATCCACTCTGTCTAGGCCTTTCAATATTTGATGGGTTTCAATGAGGTGCCCTCTCATGTGAGTAGAGGCCCAGAGCGATCAAACGCTCTTCATACTTTAACCCTGTCATTTCTGGGATCATTCTCGTGCACCTTCTCTGGACCCTTTCCAATGCCAGTGCATCTTTTCTTAGATAAGAGGCCCAAAACTGCTCTCAATACTCCAAGTGCAGACTGACCAATGCCCTTGAAAACTTCAACATTACATCCTTGCTTTTATATTCTAGTCCTCTCAAAATGAATGCTAACATTGCATTCTCCTTCCTTACCACCAGGACAACCTGTAAGTTAACCTTCAGGGTGTTCTGCTTGAAGACTTCCAAGTCTCTTCACCTCTGATTTCTGAATTTTCTCCCTGTTCAGAAAATAGCTTTTGCCTTTACCCTTTCTGCCAAAGTGCATGACCTTATACTTCTCGACATTATATTCCATCTGCTACTTCTTTGCCCATTCTTGTGATTTGCCTAAGTCCTTCTACAGACCCCCTGCTTCAATACTACCTAACACTCCACCTATCTTTGCAATGCCAACAAATTTGGCAACAAAGCCGTCAGTGAACAGTTGCAGCAGTGTGTGCTATCTACAAGAGGCACTGCAACAAAACACCAAAGTTCCTACCGCACCTTCCAGCCCACGACCACTACCATCTAGAAGGACGAAAACAGCAGATACTTGGGAACACCACCACTTGGAAATTCCTCTCCAAGTCACTCATCATTCTGATTTGGAAACGTATCACCGTTCCTTCATTGTCGCTGGAACAAAATCATGGAATTCCCTCCTCCACTGTCACAGCGGTTCAGACATGGCCCAAGTGCGCAGTGAGAGACACTGAAGAGGGTTGATTGTTCACAAAACTTCAATGCAAAGACTGTTCAAGGGAAAATAAAACAATAAACACTAGGCCAAACAGGGCTGTTAACCTGTTAACTAAAACTCTCAAATGGAAAACGAAGCCTACACTGTGGCTGAAAAGAACTTCTGATTATTAAACGAATACCGCGAGTCTTCAGAGTCAGTTGACTTCACACTGCAATGTCGATGAAAACAAAAGCGAAGCGTTGCTGTGCTCTGTCCAAGTCTTGACAAGCACTACGACGACAAGTATGGAGTTAAATACTATCACGGTTAAATAATAATTAGCTGACACGTGCAAATCCACAAGCACAATATCGACTGTGCTGCCAAATCCGTGGCTGTGACACTAACAGCACTGCGGGTGTATCTACTTCCCAGGAACTGCAGCGATTCAAGAAGGCAGCTCATCACCACCTTCTCAAGGGCAGCAAGGGATGAGCAATAAATGCTGGCTTAGCTGGCAACGCCTACATCCCGTAAATGAATTTTAAAAATTCCATCATCCAAATTATTGACCCATAACGTGGAAAGGACTGCTCTCAACACCAACTCCTATGAAACACCACTGCTAGTCATTGGCAGCCAACCAGAGCAGAACCCCTTTATTCCCACTCTTTGCCTTCTGCCAGTCAGGCAATCTTCTATCCATACTAGTATCTTTTCTGTAACACCATGGGCTCTAATTTTGTTTAACAGCCTCATGTGTGGCTTCTTGTCAATGGCCTTCTAAAATGTAAGGAAACATTATCCACTGACTCTCCTTTGTCTATTGTGCTAGTTATTTCCTCAAAGACTTCCAACCAATTCATCAGGCAAGATTTCTCCTTAGGGAAACCATGCTGACTTTGGCCTATTGTATCATGTGCCTTGAAGCACCGCTGTATATTGACGGGTGATGAGTATCTCGAATTCTAACTTCGGGAGAATCCTTAAGGGTATTGAAAGGGGAAATATGTCAACTTTTAGAAGATCAGGTGAGAAGATGAAACCTTGTAAAGATCAGTCATAACCACAATGGTGATGGGACAGCGTCAGGTTTGAGAGCTTGGTGACTGGCTTCTTATGTTTTTATGTTTCTATGATGTCAGTTGGTCCCTACAACCAATTAATCACCATCATTTCAATGCTCATCAAGCACTGATTACCTGTAATTTTCGGGATACTTGAAGGAAATTAATACGGATTTAATTTCCAAGCAGCACCCCTCTCTCTACCTCACTGAATTCTCATTTTTACCAAATTTCTGACACTGTTGAAGTAATTTATTATTCATTAAGAAGTGATTGCAAGTTAAAGATAAAGCTAGTGGCATGGGACATTTAAATTCAATTCTAAATGCAAAGCCTGAGCCTAATTGCACAAGTCGCCATGGATACTACATTCCAAATTTTTCCTCTGTTTAGAAGTTCAAATCTATTGAAGTGGGACTGACTAGGTGTAACAATGATGTCTGACTGTGGACGTGATGAATGGGAGATCAAGTGCTCAAAGTCTCTGTTTCACCAGTTGGCTCTCACCTGCATTAATTGCCATGTTTAGTAATCCACCTATGATTTACAGGTATCCAGGAGCCACTTTACACCACTCACACCCTCACACACCGTCACACCCTGACACACCCACTCACACCCTCACACACTCAGTCACACCCTCACACACCGAGTCACACCCTCACACTCCCACTCACACCTCACACACTCAGTCAGACCCTCATACACCCAGTCACACTCTCACACACTCAGTCACACTCTCACACACTCAGTTAGACCCTCACACACCCAGTCACACCCTCACACACCTGGTCGCACCTTCACACACCCAGTCACACCCTCACACACCTGATCACACCCTCACACACCCAGTCACACCCTCACACACCCGGTCACACCTTCACACACCCAGTCACACCCTCACACACCCGGTCACACCACACACCCAGTCACACCCTCACACACCTGATCACACCCTCACACACCCACTCACACCCTCACACACCCACTCACACCCTCACACACTCAGTCACACCCTCACTCACCCAGTCACACCCTCACACACCCGGTCAGACTCTCACACACTCAGTCACACCCACACACACTGAATCTGATCCTCACACACCCAGTCACACCCTCACACACTGTGGCACACACTAACCCATCCTCACACACTCAGTCGCACCCTCACACATTCAGTCACACCCTCACACACCCAGTTACATACTCACACTCTCACACACTAAGCCACACCCTCACACACTCAGTCACACCCTCACACACCTGATCACACCCTCACACACTGAGTCACACCCTCACACTCCCACTCACACCCTCACACACTCACTTGGACCCTCACACACTCAGTCACACCCTCACTCACCCAGTCACACCCTCACACACCCGGTCAGACTCTCACACACTCAGTCACACCCACACACACTCAATCAGATCCTCACACACCCAGTCACACCCTCACACACTGTGGCACACACTAACCCATCCTCACACATTCAGTCGCACCCTCACACATTCAGTCACACCCTCACACACCCAGTTACATACTCACACTCTCACACACTAAGCCACACCCTCACACACTCAGTCACACCCTCACACACCTGATCACACCCTCACACACTGAGTCACACCCTCACACTCCCACTCACACCCTCACACACTCGGACCCTCACACACTCAGTCACACCCTCACTCACCCAGTCACACCCTCACACACCCGGTCAGACTCTCACACACTCAGTCACACCCACACACACTCAATCAGATCCTCACACACCCAGTCACACCCTCACACACTGTGGCACAGACTAACCCATCCTCACACATTCAGTCGCACCCTCACACATTCAGTCACACCCTCACACACCCAGTTACATACTCACACTCTCACACACTAAGCCACACCCTCACACACTCAGTCACACCCTCACACACATTCACACCCTATCTCACACACCCAGTCACACCCTCAGATACTGTTTCATACCCTTACTCACCCTCACACACTCAGTCCCGCCCTCATTACCCAGTCACACCCTCTCACAGGCTCTCTCAGTCCCTCACACACCTAGTCACACACCCAGTTACACACTCACACCCTCACACACTGAGACACACTCTCACACACTCAGTCACACCCTCACACACCCTGTTACACACTCAAACCCTCAAACACTAAGCCACACCCTCACACACTCAGTCACAACCTCACACCCTTAATCACAGCATCCCACCTAAGCATACACTATCTCACATGCCCATTCACACCTTCACACACCCAGGCACACTGCACACTCAGTCACTCCCTCACACACCCAAACACACTCAAACACTCCATGACACCTGATGCACCCATGAACTTTGCCATTCAGTCACACATCCTTGAAACTATCACATGCTCATCCGCACCCTGCCTCACACACCACATCCTTTTACCCTCGTCATTTCCTCTCTCACTCACTCGCTTGCTTACTAATCTATGGACATCCTTGCAAATGGCTACTTCCCTCCTTCATCCACTAGGTTCATTTTCAAACCCCACGTTTTCCTTTAATCCTCACTTTTCACTTACCAGACACTCCCTGTAACGCCCAGACATCCCCATCTCTCCAAGAGGGTCTTTCATTACAAGAAATTCTCATTTACATCCACCTATTCCCTTTCATACATACTAACTCACTCTCAGTCTCAGTAGCTCCCTTTCTAACTGACTAATTCTCTGAGACTAAGTTGTATCCTCTCACCACCAATAATATCTGCACAAACTCATTCTCTCACTGATGGTAGCATGGTGACTGGTACAGTTCATTGTCTGACTGCTTGACGATATCATGGTGTTGGTTTATCATCAACGAGTCAGGAGGAGGAAACTAAAGGTCCTTGCACTGGGATGAATGGCATGTTTTATGCCGTCTGTAGTATCAAACTGGAAGCTAGTATTGCACTACTGATGTAAACATGACCAAGTCAGGTGATGCAAATTTCCTGCATATTGTTTCAGAGTGTGTGAACTACAACGTCATTCTGTTTTATAATTAAACTTTTACAGTAAGGAAGAAAATCTATAGAGCAACTGGCCAGGGACCTCAATGTGTCAGATCAGAAGAAGACTAATTCTTATGTGGAAGATTTTGGAATGGTGGTATATAGCAACTGGCACTGTCAATGTCCATTTAGGAATCGGATGGCAGAGGGGAAGAAGCTGTTCCTGAATCACTGAGTGTGGGCTTTCAGGCTTCTGTACCTCCTACCTGATGGTAACAGTGAGAAAAGGGCATGCCCTGGGTGCTGGAGGTCCTTAATAATGGATGCTGCCTTTCTGAGACACCGCTCCCTAAAGATATCCTAGTACTTTGTAGGCTAGTGCCCAAGATGGAGCTGACTAGATTTACAACCTTCTGCAGCTTCTTTCGGTCCTGTGAAGTAGCCCCTCCATACCAGACAGGATACAGCTGTCAGAATGCTCTTCATGGTGTATCTATAGAAGTTTTTGAGTGTATTTGTTCACATTGTACTGTGGTCAACCGAAGACAAGAAAATAATTCTGGTTGAGCTGACTGTGCTGTGGGAGGAGGGATGGGAAGAGGTCCACGAGAGAAAGACCTTGAAGTACCAGCCCTTAGTACAGGAGTGTAAAGACAAGGGATGGCAGGCATGGTTGTTCCCTGTGGAGATCGGCTGCAGAGGTTTCCCAGCCAAATCAACATGGCGGTTGTTGTCAGATCTGGGCCTGGATGAAAGGAGCAAAAAACAAGCAGCTCGTTGGAGGGGAGAAGAGGCAGA
This sequence comes from Mobula birostris, assembly GCF_030028105.1. Classification (NCBI taxonomy): domain Eukaryota; kingdom Metazoa; phylum Chordata; class Chondrichthyes; order Myliobatiformes; family Myliobatidae; genus Mobula; species Mobula birostris. The sequence goes on along the minus strand of NC_092373.1, from coordinate 102,428,823 downwards.
ACGAGCCTCTTTTTGGATTTGGAGTAGGCAAGAGGAGGGAAGCTGGAAGCCAGGAGCAGATGGGCAGTGATTTGGCCACCTCTGCTAGCCCACCAACTGGAGAGTGTCATGGTTAAGAGTCGAAACACTCGGTGAAGGTTAGGAACCACCTGATGACATCTGCTCCTGGCTGAAGGCTACAGTTACCTTATAAGGTAACTGGAGAATGCACCCTAACAGGTGTATGTAACAAGTTGACATATCAAATCTCTTCAAGCTCCTAATGAAGTATAGCTGCTGCCTTGCCTTCTTTATAACTGCATTGATACTTTGGGACCAGGTTAGATCCTCAGAGATCTTGACATCCAGGAATTTAAAACTGCTCACCCTCTCCACTTCTGATCCCTCTGTGAGGATTGGTATGTGTTCCTTCATCTTACCCTTCCTGAAGTCCACAATCAGCTCTTTCATCTTACTGACGTTGAGTGCCAGGTTGTTGCTGTGGCACCACTCCACTAGTTGGCATATCGCACTCCTGTACGCCCGCTTGTCACCACCTGAGATTCTACCAACAATGGTTATATTGTTGGCAAATTTACAGATGGTATTTGAGCTATGCCTAGCCACACAGTCATGGGTATAGAGAGAGTAGAGCAGTGGGCTAAGCACACACCCTGTTGTGCACCAGTGTTGATCGTCAGTGAGGAGGATATGTTATCACCAATCTGCACAAATTGTGGTCTTCTAGTTAGGAAGTCGAGGATCTGATTGCAGAGGGAGGTACAGAGGTCCAGATTCTGCAACTTCTCAATCAGGATTGTGGGAATGATGGTATTAAATGCTGAGCTATAGTCAATGAACAGCATCCTGACGTAGGTGTTTGTGTTGTCTAGGTGGTCTAAAGCCGTGTGGAGAGCCATTGAGATTGCGTCTGCTGTTGACCTATTGTGGTGATAGGCAAATTGCAATGGGTCCAGGCCGTTGCTGAGGCAGGGGTTCAGTCTAGTCATGACCAGCCTCTCAAAGCATTTCATCACTGTGGATGTGAGTACTACCGGGCGATAGTCATTATGGCAGCTCACATTATTCTTCTTAGTCACTGGTATAATTGTTGCCTTTTTAAAGCAAGTGGGAACTTCCGCCCGTAATAGTGAGAGGTTAAAAATATCCTTGAATACTCCTGCTGGTTGGTTGGCACAGGTTTTCAGAGCCTTACCAGGTACCCCATCAGGACCTTCCACCTTGCAAGGGTTCACTCTCTTTAAAGACAGTCTAACATCGGCCTCTGAGACGGAGATCACAGGGTCATCAGGTGCAGCAGGGATCTTCACAGCTGTAGTTCTGTCCTCCCTTTCAAAGCGGGCATAGAAGGCGTTGAGTTCATCTGGTAGTGAAGCATCACTGCCATTCATGCTATTGGGTTTCACTTTATAGGAAGTAATGTCTTGCAAACCTTGCTAGAGTTGTCGTACATCCAATGTCACCTCCAACCTTTTTCAAAATTGTCTGCTCGCCCTTGAATAAGCCCCCCACAAATCATACCTGGTTTTCTGGTACAGGCCTGGGTCATCAGACTTGAATGCCACAGATCTAGTCTTCAGCAGACAATGTACCTCTTAGTTCATCCATGGCTTTTGGTTTGGGAATGTACAGTAAGTCTTTGTGGGCACACACTCATCCACACAGGTTTTAATGAAGTAGGTAACAACTGCAGCATACTCATCAAGATTCAAAGATGAATCCCTGAATACAGTCCAGTCCACCAATTCAAAGCAGTCCTGTACATGCTTCTGTGCCTCTCTTGTCCAAACCTTCTTGGTCCTCACTACTCATCTCATCATGCCTTGATTGGTCAGGAGAGAAGGCGGGAGACTGGGGCTGAGAGGAAAATTGGATCAGCCGTAATGAAATGATAGAGCGGACTCGATGGGCCAAATAGCCTAATTCTGCTCCTATGCTCTTCACCCTGCTCCAACAATGCCATCTCCGCTGGCTGGGCCACGTACACCGCATGTCAGACGAGAGGATCCCGAAAGACCTGCTGTACGGGGAACTGGCCTCCGGCAAGAGAGCACGAGGGCGGCCCCATCTTCGTTTCAAAGACGTTTGCAAGAGAGACACGAAGTCACTGAAAATGAATGTCAAGAGGTGGGAGGACATCGCAAGCGATCGCTCTCACTCAAGGCTGGAACTACGCAAAGGTCTAAAAAGAGGAGAAGAGAAGCTGAGGCTTGATGCTGAAGAAAGGCGCACTCATCGGAAAATAGCACCAAGACAACACTAGAGGACAGTGCCTTCAAGTGCAGTCGCTGCAGCCGAGACTGCCACTCCCGTGTGGGACTCTACAGCCACAACAGATGCTGCTCTAACACAGACTGAAGCAAGACTTTCCAGGCGCAGATCCATGGTCTCGCGAGACTAACGGATGCCACCACCACATCTTATAGTCTGACCTTTGAAGATGTCCCTGATGTTAGGGAGATTTGTGCCCATGGTGCATCTACTTTGCAAGCGCTTTTGATTCTGTGCTTTGGAGCCTCCATACCAGGTGTGGTGCAGCCAGTCAGAACGTTCTCTAGGGTACATCAGGAGAAATTTGCTGGAGTTACAAGATACACGTGGACTAAGATGTTAACTGTCCTGTGCTATCACCAGTGGAATCATCAGTTGATCTGCCACCTGTCTTCAGGAGTTTCGGCCCACTTATGATCAAGACTCTCTCGAGGTGGTGGGCCAGCAGTGCTAAAGCACGACTTCCCACTGGTGAGCTTAAAAACTTGGCATCTGCCTCTATCAGACTTGTTGGGCACTTCCATCCAACAGGGGTTTGTAAGATATGTATACACTGTCTGACTATCTGCCCCTCTGGACATACTTGGTCCACACCCATGCTGATCCTTTCTCTGCTGCCTCAGCTACAGCCCTGCTGGTTGACTTGATCTCTCTTCTAGTGAAGCCAAGGTCACGCAGCCACTTCTGGAGAGTGAACACAATAAACCCACGGCAGCCTACTTCGAATGGATAGCATAAGACCTTCCACCCTCTGTCTCTGTACTCTGATCTTAATTCTGCATACTTGGTTAATTTGCTCTTATGGGCTTCATCGATGTTGTCTTCCCAGGGGACTGTGAGTTCACCAATAACCACTTCCCTACTGGTGTCAGACCATTCGATTATATCTGGATGCAATGTGGTGAAAGCTATTTGCTCCGGGAAACTGCCTTTCCCATCCAGGTCAGCCTTGACACACCAATCATTGGCTGAAGAAAGTATGCTTGATCGTGAGCCTGCGCTGTACACCCTTGACTTGGAGCCTTCTTTCACAAATGATATGCGATGTTCTGTGCAGCATGGGGCATGAGATAAGTTGTGCTGCAGTACTCTCTGCTCAACCGCTTCTGTTACAACTTTGAGAACCTTGTTATGTCTCCAAGTGTACATGCCGCTGGAAGGATTGACTCTGCATGCACTCAAGATATGTTGAAGTGTTCCCTTCTCACCACAAGCAGCACACCTGTCTGTCTTATCTTCATACCAGGTGCTGAGGTTGGCAGGTGCTGGGAGCAGATTGTATGCTGCTCTGCATAGAAAGGAAATGCGGAGCGGTTCCATCTGCCACAGAACATTCCAAGATAGGTGTCGTTGTTCAACACTTTCCCACCAGGTCCAAGCCCCTTGTTTGGCCAGGCCAGCTGTTTTAGTTAAGCTCTTCTCCTCTTCTACCTCTGGTATCTCTTGCATTACAAGCTCACGGCGCTCCTTACCTGTAGAAGATGATCACCACTTGTGGGTTGTCCATCCAAGTCCCTGGTGGCCTAGCTGGATAGCCCTAACCATCTCCTTGTGCTCCAATCTGGACTCTGCCTCATCAACTGCTACACGGGCTGACCACTTCTTCCCTGATCTCACATCCGGCTGGGTGTTCTTGATGACAGGGTCTTTCGAGTCTCGAAGCATCAAGAATGATCTTACCTTGGCTACCTTGACCTCCTCAACAAGGGATTGCACTGGGATGGTAAGCTTTGTCTGGCTACTGTGGATTGCAACACTGGTGAGGCTGCTGGGTACTCCAAGCCACTTCTTCGCATACTTGTTGATCTTCCGTTCCATTGCCTCAACGTGGGACATTGCCACTTCATAGACAGTTAGTGGCCACATTATCCGTGGCATCAGTCTGTACTGCAAGCACCACAACTTCAACTTGCCAGGCAAGCCACACTTGTCAACAGACATCAGACCTCCTGTCATTTCTCCTGTCTCTTGAACCCTCTTGGTGTCTCTCAGCTCTTCTGTGTACCATCGTCCGAGGCTCTTCACTGGTTGGTCCTGAATGGATGAAATCTCCTCTCCACAAAGGGTGAAATGAAAGTCAACCAGCTTTCCTCTCCTAAGTACAAGGCTCCTTGACTTCTTGATCTTGAACTTCATTCTTCCCCAATCCGTTAGCTCCTCGAGTCTAGATAGTACATTTTCCACTGCCTCCATGCCGGGACCCAAAAGGGTAAGATCATCTATGAACGCTCGTATTGGTGGTAACTCCCCTCCGCCATCAAGTGCGACACCTGGTCCCACTGATTCTGCAGCCCTCACAATGACCTCCATGGCTAACACAAAAAGGATGGGTGAAATTGCACATCCCATTGGGATTCCAACATCCAAGCTCTGCCACCTAGTTGTAAACTGCTGAGTGGAAAACCTCATCCGGAAATCGTTGTAGTACTGCATAACAAAGTTCCTCACCTGAGCAGGAATCCATAGGAATTGCATAACAGACTCGATCAGGATATGGGGAACAGAACCATACGCATTTGCCAGATCAAGCCAAACTACAGCCAGATTTCTCCTCAACCTTTTTGCTCCTAGATGGTATGCCATATCATACTAAAATGTTCAAGGCATCCTGGGAAGCCTGGTATTTCTGCCTTCTGCACAGATGTATTTACTAATCCATTTTCAATCATAAATGAAGATATTCTTTCTGCCAGAATGCCAAACATAATCTTCCCCTTTATATTCAGGAGTGAAATTGATCGGAACTGATTCAATGTAGAAGAATTCTCTTCCTTCGGGATGTATACTCCTTCAGCCTCACTCCACGACAAAGGAACAACACCTTGTCTCCACACCACCTTTAACAATCTCCGCAAGTATTTCCTCAGCTCTTCACACTTCTTGAACACTTTATACGGCACTCCATTAGGTCCTGGCACTGAGCCTGACCTTGCCTTTCTGATGAACCGTTCGACTTCTGCCAGTTTGGGTTCTGACAGATCGAACTTCACTCCTGGCTTGGTAGGCTTCACAAGCCCTGAAATGTCAAGCAAAGGGGCCTCCTGCTGTTCATTAGAGTAAGTGCTTGCCAGGTGATCCTCAAGTTCTTGTTGAGAGATGTTAAGCTGCCTGCTCTTACTTTGTTCAAACAGTTTCTTTGTGAACTCGTGAGGGTTCTCAAAGAACGACTTTCTTGCCTTCTCTCTCTTCTTTCTCTTTTTACGTTGTGACTCTGCACGACGGAGTGATGCTAACTTTATTCAAAAATGCACTCAGAGATCAGCAAGCCCTGGCTTGTCACCCTCACTTGCTACCTTCCACCTCTGTCTCAACGATCTAAGCTCTCTCCTCAACCTACTAATCTCCTTCTGGCGCCTGCTTGGTTGCTGTGTAGGCTTTGTTTTCTTCAACTCAACCAAACCAAACCTGTACTTTCCAACATCGTAAATCATATCACCCATCACTTCCAACTTTCTCTTTGATGTTCCCCTGAGAGTGTTCTCCAACATCATACTGATATCCTCATCATATACACGCCAAGCCTTCTCATCTGCCATTGCTGGCCACTTGACCTTCCTCTTCTTCTCTACCTCCTCACCACCGCCATCATGGGAAGAATCTACCTGGGTGCTGTGGTCTGAAACCTGACCTGGGTTATCTCTCGTCTGACCTGGAGTATGATGATGCTCTCCAGAGTGAATCACTGTGGCTTGTGAATCAGTGGTTGAAAAGACCACATCATCTGTGCTTGCTGAAGAAATCTCATCTTCATTCACTGGGTTGGAATAGCACTTCAAATTTGCTTGGTGGACTCGTAAACCTTTAATGTTGAAAAATGCTGTCCCACACCAATACACTGGACACTCAGAGCCTCTTATCCTAGCTCTTGGTCGTAGTCGTTCCCTGTAATTAACTGTATCCGTCGGATTGGGTGCATCATTCTTCCTCCCTCTCGGAGGACCCCGAGGGTATGTTTCTCCATGTAAACTAGCAGCTTCAAGAGGTGGGTGCTCTTCTGAGCTGGTGCCCGGACTGCCAATCCTGACACCCCTGGTGCCAGTCTTTCCTGGCTGACTGCTGTCTGTCCATGCTGTCACCGGATTATTCCCGGTTGCCAACCAGAGTATTCCTGGTAGTCACTGGTGTCCAGAACAAAAGAGTTGCAAGATACACGTGGACTAAGATGTTAACTGTCCTGTGCTATCACCAGTGGGATCATCAGTTGATCTGCCACCTGTCTTCAGGAGTTTCGGCCCGCTTATGATCAAGACTCCCTCGAGGTGGTGGGCCAGCAGTGCTAAAGCACCACCTCCCACTGGTGAACTTAAAAACTTGGCATCTGCCTCTATCAGAGTTGTTGGGCACTTCCATCCAACAGATAGTCTACTCTTCAGGTGTCTATGCAACTACTGAGGGGTTTGCAAGATATTTGTACACTGTCTGACTATCTGTCCTTCTGGACATACTTGGTCCACATCCATGCTGATCCTTTCTCTGCTGCCTCAGCTACAGCCCTGCTGGTTGACTTGATCTCTTTTCTAGTGAAGCCAAGGTCACGCAGCCACTTCTGGAGAGTGAACGCAATAAACCCATGGAGTATTTGGTAATATGCCAAATCTCCTCAACTTCTCATAAAGTGTAGCCGCAGCATCATATGTCGGGCCTAGGACAGGTCCTCTGAGATATTAATGTCCAGAAACCTGAAGCTATTCACCTTTTCCAATGCTCACCCCTGACTGAGGTCTGGTGTCTGTTCCCTCGATTTCCCCTTCCTGAAGTCCAGAATAATTTCTTTGGTCTTGCTGACGCTGAGTGAAAGGTGGTTTTTGTGACACCACTCAACGGACCGATCTACTTCATTCCTGCCTGGTTCCTCGCTGCCATCTGAAGTTCTGCCTGCAGCAGTGGGGTCATGGGCAAATTCAGCAGTGGGGTCATGGGCAAATTCAGCAGTGGGGTCATGGGCAAATTCAGCAGTGGGGTCATGGGCAAATTCATAGATGGTGTTTGAGTTGTGACGAGCTGCATAGTCATGAGTGTCAAGAGAGAGTAGGGCAGTGGCTTAAGCATGCACCCTTGCCTGTGTTAATTGTTAGTGAGGAGGAGGTGTTATTACTGACCACTGACTGTGTCTGCCAGTGAGGAAGACAAGGATGCAGTTACAGAGGGAGACACAGAAGCCCAGGTTTTGGAGCTTGTTGATTAGAAGTGATGGTATGATTGAGTTGAATGCTAAGCAGTAATCAATAAACAGCAGCCTGACGTAGGTATTGCTGTTATCCAGGTGGTTCTAGGCCGAGTGGAGAGCCAGTGAGATGGTGTCGCTGCAGCCCTGTGGTAGCAACAGACAAGTTACAGTGGATCCAGGATCTTGCTCAGGCAGGAGTCGATTCTAGCCATAGCCAACCTCTTAAAGCACTTCTTCACAGTAGGTGTGAGTGCCACTGGGTGGCAGTCATTGAGGCAGCTCATCCTGCTCTTCCTGGGCACTGGTATGATTGTCGCCCTCTTGAAGCAGGTGAGAACTTCCGAGTGCAGCTGTGAGAGCTTGAAGATGTCTTTGAACTCTCCCACCAGTTGGTTGGCACAGGCTTTCAGTGCCCTCCGAGGTACATCACTGGGGCCTGATAGCTTGCTAGAATGCAGCCTCTTGAAAATAGTTCTGACATCAGCCTCTGAGACAAAGACCACAGGGTTTCCAGATGTAGTGGGGGTTTGCACAGATGCAGCTGTATTCTTCTTTCCAAGGCGTGCATAAAAATCATTGAGCTCATCAGAGAGTGCAGCGTCACAGTCGTTCATAATGTTAGGTTTCGCATTGTAGGAGGTAATGGCCTGCAAACCCTGCTAGAGGTGTTGTGAACCTGATTGTCTCTAAATTAACTTGACGTTTTCTTAGCTGCTGGCTTTGGATGTGATTGTCTATGGTGTCTGAGGAGATGCTGTACTTAGAACATGCAGCTGTTGTCACAAGACAATGTGACTTTGACGTCAGCATGTGATAAAGCACTGGTTTCGAAGCTTGCCTGCATGAAAGATCAGGTCACCATTCTGTCCCAACCACAGTTTGCTGTTTGAGGAGTCCACAGCACTGCAGGAAGCAACATGAATACCAAACTGTGGTGTGCACCTCCTCTCCGTTATCAGCAAACACAGAATCCTAGAAGGTACACTGCTTAAAGCATTGGCATAGGATTTCACTAGCTATGGTTGTGGAAAAATAGTCACTTACAGTCAGAATGCAAATGTACAAAGCTACCTGTTGATGCACAGTGTATGACCATCACCAAAGAGCAGCTGAACCAGAGCTCAGTTTTATTGTACATGAACTTGAGCTCTTCCTGAAATGAAAAGGGATTAGCCATTCCATCCGATTAACCACGAAGTAGTGGCTGGACAAATCTTCAAGAAGGCAGAATGCTCGGTCAGTTACTGCTCCCAAAAGCTGCCTCACTTCTCATTTGCATTCTGGCTAACATCTCACACGATGACAGAAAGGATAGCTCTCCATTTATTTCTGAAACATTAATCTCACACTTGATTGACCTTCCTCATGTCTGTTTTGTCCTTTACGATTTCCAAGCAGCAAGTACACCATCTGAGAACTCACATTAAGATGACCAGGTTTGCCTGGATGGGAGAGGTTGTAATGGTGTGCACTGGCAGGAATTTACCTAAGTATGGAGGAACAACTGACCGTGTCACAGTGGTTCTGGTGCCTGCTCAACCCAGGAGCGGTTCATGGCAGGCTCACGAGTCAACCCAGGAGCAGCTGATGGCAGGCTCACAAGTCAACCCAGGAGTTGGGGAACGGCAGACTCACAACTCAATCCAGGAGCTGAGGAACGGCAGACTCAGGACTCAACCCAAGAGTTGAGGAATAGAAGACTCACAACTCAATCCAGGAGTTGGGGAACAGAAGACTCACAACTCAACCTAGGACTTGGGGAACAGCAGAACTCCCATGAAGAGATGGAGATAAGAGGTTAAGCATAAGAATATCAATAGAGTGTCAGAGGGATAACTGAGCGACACTAATCATTCTCTGTAACACAGTCAGTAAATACAGGTTCTCTAGAAACCTGGATCAACTTTCTATGTCAAGCCAGAGAAGCCCATAGGGCTCATGACAGAGGCAGTGGGCAAAAGTTTTAGGCATCCATTTCTGAAGACATTTTAAAGTGTATGGGACATTTGACCTACACAGGAAAAGAGGAACAAATGGGGTCGATGTAACTGGGTACTTGTTGTCAACTCAGGGCCTGTTTCTGTTTCTGCAAGCACATTCCAGGCTATAGGAGTACGCTCTGAGGATTTCACTGAAGCAAAGAGTCCTCAGGGAAGGGTCACTGTCTATAGTCCTGCCACCACTGGACCTTGCGTCCTGCAAAACAACCTCTTCGACACTTCACGGGTGCATTAAGAATGGAAAATGTTTGGAGTAGACACGGTGTAAAATCTGAAGGTTCAATGAACATAGAGAAAGATGTGTAATATTGTATTTAATGTATACTTTTGAAATGAAAAAGGAGGCCTATGCTCCTGCTACATGAATTTATGCCTCTTCTATTTGCTATATCCTCTCACCCGCTTACTTAATTCAACTGTTAACTTGGTTTAGTATTTCCTTTGCAATTGTGATCAATTACTTTATGAACTAACCCAGGGAATAATGCACGTAGCCGGGTATTTGATGAGTTTATGATGTAGATTGAAAATTTCTGAACTTATACTTTATCTTCAGTGATTGTGACTCGGTGTCTTTGGCAGTGCTTTGTAATGAATAATCTGTCCGTGTTGATATCCCTCTGAAAGTTCATTAACTCAGGTGTCAATAACTGTTGCCGTGCATGTGCTCAATGGGATAAAGAATTAGACACAGACAACACCTCACTGCTTGTCTGGGGCATTCTAATTAGCTGCAACTGCTGAGGTCGAGGGGGACATGTGTGCAGCACCATATGCAAATGCAAGGAAATGTTTTGGTAGGAGGATGATTGCTGAATAATATGCTAATTACAGAGCTGATTCATTCCTCAGTAAATTCTGTTCATTAGGAAACAGTGTATAGTCCAGTGGGTATCCACATAGATATCATAAATCTCTAAACTGCAGATTGAGAAGGATTGCAGAATTATTCCATGTATAGGACAATTTTTTCGGTTACCTTGGCTTGCATAAGCGGGGTCACTGTTATTTCCCTTACTTCTCAAGAAGCTTTTTTGTCTATAACAGTTGCAATAAAATTGTTCAGTAATGTGTTTGTCACTTTTCATTAAGGCTTTTGATTGTTCTGACTCTCTGAGCTGTGTGATAGAAGAGGGTGGTGACATATTTCACAGCACGCCACATCACACCCAGGAATCAAAAGGTTGAGCATGGTGCGACTAGTGTTTTGAGCTGTGTATATTTCAATGCAAGAAGTATCGTAGGAAAGGTGGATGAGCTCAGGGTATGGATCAACACCTGGAATTATGACATTGTAGCCACTAGTTAGACTTCGTTACACAAGGGGCAGGTCAATATTCCGGGATTCTGTTGTTTTAAATGTGACGGAGTGGGAAGGATTAAATTGGGAGTGGTGGTGTTCCTAGTCAGGGAAAATGTCATGGCAGTTCTCAGTCAGGACTGACTGGACAACTCATCTAGTGAAGCAGAGTGGGTGGAAATAAGTAATAGGAAAGGTGTAACCACATTATGGGGCTATACTACAGACCACCCAACAGTCCGAGGGATTTAAAGGCACACACTGTGAGATCAATCGCAAGAGGCATAAGGTTGTTATAGCAGGTGATTTTAATTTTCCACATATTGACTGGGAATCCCATACTGTAAAAGGACTCGATGAGATAGAGTTTGTCAATGTGTTCGGGAATGTTCCCTTCATCAGTACGTAGAAGTCTCAATGAGACAGTGTGCGATGCTGGTTCTGCTATTAGGGAATGAGACAGGGCAGGTGACAGGCAAATGTGTACTTAGTAATTCGGAGGCCTCCAAAAGTGAAATTTTGAGAGTAAAAAACTTGTATGTATCTGTCAGAATAAAAAGTAAAGATAATGAGTGTAAGAAACATTGGTTTTCAGCAGATACTGAGCCTCTGGTTAAGAGAAAAAAGGAGATGCATAGCAGGTATAGGCAGGTAGGAACAAATGAGGTGCTTATGGAGTATAAGAAATGCAAGAGGACACTTAAGAAAGAAATCAGGAGAGCTGAAAGAAGGTATGAGGTTGTTCCACCAGACAAGGTGAAGGGGAATCCTAAAGGATTCTACAAATATGTTAAGAGCAAAAGGATCACAAGAAAGAATTCTCTAAATGTAAACCAGGAAATTATAGGCCAGTGAGTTTGCCGTCAGTTGTGGGAAAGTTATTGGAAGGGATTCTAAGGGACCGTATATATAAGTATTTGGCTGGATGGAACTGATAAAGGATAGTCAGCATGGCTTCGTTGGTGGTAGGTCATGTCTGACCAATCTTATAGAGCTTATTGAGGAAGTCACCAGAAAAGAGGATGAAGGCAAGGCAGTGGGTGATGTCTACATGGGCTTCAGCAAGGCATTTGACAAGATCCCGCATGGGAGGTTGCCCGAAAAGGTTCAGTCTTTTGGCATTCAGGATGAGGTAATAAATTGGATTAGATATTGGCCTTGTGGGAGAAGCCAGAGGGTGGTAACAGGGGTTTGCCTCTCTGACTGGAGGCTTGTGACTAGTGGAGTGCTGCAGGGATTGGTACTGGGACCAATGTGGTTTGTCATCTATATCAACGACCTGGATGATAATGTAGTTAATTGGATCAGCAAATTTGTGGATGATGCCAAGTTTGGAGGTGTAGTGGACAGCGAGGAAGGCTATTATGGCTTGCAGAGGGATTTGCGTCAGATGGAAAAATGGGCTGAAAAAAGGCAGATGAAATTTAAAGCAGACAAGTGCAAGGTTTTGCATTTTGTTAGGACCAACCAGGATAGGTTTTACACAGCCAATGGTAGAGCACTGAGGGGTGTGGAAGAACAAGGGGATCTGGGAATACAGATCTGTAATTCGTTGAAAGTGGCATCACAGGTTGATACGGTCGTAAAGAAAGCTTTTGGCACATTGGCCTTCATAAATCAATGTAAAGGAGATGTTGAAGTTGTATAAGATGTTGGTGAGGCCTAATTTGGATATTGTGTGTAGTTTTGCTCATCAACCTACAGGAAAGATGTAAACAAGGATGAAAGAGTAAATTTACAAGGATGTTGCTGGATCTGGAGAACCTGAATTATAAGAAAAGATTGAATAGATTAGGACCGAATTCTTTAGAACACAGAAGACTCATAGGAGATTTGATAGAGGAATACAAAATTATGAAGGGTATAGATAGGGTAAATGCAAGCAGGATTTTTCCACTGAGGTTGAGTGGGACGACAGCCAGAGGTCACAGGTTAAGGGTAAAAGGAGAAAAGTTTAAGGGTATACATGAGGGTCATGGGGAGTGTGGAATGAGCTGCCCGTGGTGTATGGAAGCTCGATTTCAACTTTTAGGAGATGTCTGGATAGGTACATGGATGGTAGGGGTATGGAGCGCTATAGTCGTAGCGCAGGTCAATGGGCGTAGGCTGTTTAAATGGTTTTGGCACGGACTAGACAGGCCGAAGAGTCTGTTATCGTGCTATGTCTCTATGTTAACAGCTGGCAAAGTCACAGCCATTTTACCTCTGGTTCATTAGGAAAGTACAAGACTGCATGTTGAAGGTACCCTGTCAGGTTGAATAATAGACTGGCACTGCAGTTCCAATTAACTGGAACACAACAGGCTGAAGAGAGTAATTGACCCGGCCCTGACCATTATGGGCATAGCCTTTTCCTCCATTGATGGCATCTGTAGGAGGCACTGCCTCATGAAGGCAGCATCACCATCAGGGATCTCCATCTATTTGCTCATGTCCTGCTCTTGCTGTTGCCCTTAGACGGGTGATGTGGACAGCAAGGAAGACTATCAAAGCTTGCAGCATATCTGGAGCAGTTGGAAAAATGGGCTAAAAACGGCAGATGAAATTTAATGCAGATAAGTGCAAGGTTTTGCACTTTGATAGGACCAGACTGGGTGCGTCTCACACATTGAATATCAGGGCACTGAGGAGTGTGGGAGAATAAGGGGATCTGGGAACACAGGTCAATAGTTTATTGAGTGGCGTCACAGGTAGACAGGTTGTAAAGAAGGTTTTTGGCACATTGGCCTTCATAAGTCAAAGTAATGAGTACAGGAGATGAGATATTATCTTGAATTTGTAAGACATTGAAAGAAGTTTGCTTTTGTAATGGGTAATGAATAACTGGAATTCTCTATCATGGAGGGCTGTGAAGCTTAGATCATTGTTCTTAAGGTAAATATAGATAAATAATTGAAGAATTGATAATTTTGAGAAACTTGCAAAGAAGAGGAGTTGAGGCCAGGCCAGATCAGCCATGAGCACATTCGAATGACGAGACAGACTGAAGGGGTTAAGTGGCCTACCCCTGCTCCTATGCTCTTCAATCCCATGGATCAATTTGTTGACTCCTCTCACTTCCCTTAGTTCTCTCCTTCCATTCTTTCTCCCCTCCTCACCTCTCCCCAGGCATTTTGGTGCACTTTCTTGTAACATGGAATGCAAGAAACTTCCAACTTCGTTATACTGTATGTCACAAATGGGCACAGATTTGCAGCAAAAAAGGCTTTTCCACCTGTTTCAAGCTCTATTCAACATCCCACATGTGCCTGAAGTTGGAAATGGTGATCTCATTGGAAGGTTTGGAAGCAGTCTCCCTTGGGTAATTCTGGCTTCAGAGGTTTGTGTTGCAATGAGCAAATGAGGCAAACCCAAGTGCAGAACACAGGCACGGAGATTTAGTTAGGATACAGACGTGAACGGCAATCAGGAGGGAGAGCTCAGTGCTGAAATAAACTTTCGAAGGCTTATCTTGACGTGGAGAGGCTGAGTTTCACAGGTAATTCTTGGTACTAGAGCAAAACTTAAAACACACAGTCCTAAGCGGCCGGGAAACGTTAATTACCACACTGGCAAAACCAACGATCTGGCAACTAGTCGTTGTAACGCTGGGGTTCTTATGCTGCAGGTCCTGATGGAAACCAGGTGTGCTGCCATCAAAGTGAATTAGGAGCAGATGGGAAGTTAACAGTCGGGGCCGTGGCACAATCAAAGGAAAGTAGAAGAGAATAGGGAATTAACGATCGGGACCGTGACAGTTTGCTTGCTCTTGTTTGTACTTCAGGCAGCAAAGTCATGTCTAATAAAGTTACCCTGCAATCAAGAGTTCCCCTTTCAGAAACAGAAGACACCACTAAATGCTGCAATGTAGAGAATCCATTTATCACTTTTCACATGACACATTTACATGGACAGCAGCAAGATAAGGACCAGATATTTCTTTGTTATAGTCCTGGTTGAAAACAGATATTGACAAGAGACCGTGGAAAACTTACTAATGGTGTTGTCCTATCCTGCTCGATACCTCCTTACAGGACAGCATTGATGCTAGAAATCGATCCTGTAAATCTATAATTCACTGGTTTCAAGGTAGTATAGATTCACAGGATGGATTCCTGGCAATCTTCCTTAAGTATGATGATTAGAACAGAACACAAATGTCCACATGTGCTATCACCAAAACCAGACTTCTCTAGTCTCAAATTACAAAAATGGCTGATTAATTGATTAATTAATCACCTTTTTAATTGATTTTCGTAACTATACATTCTCTTTTTTGTATTTTCCAAATGAGAACATGGAAATCTCTCTATGTATCAAGCAGCTTCAGCAGTTACAATACACTTTGATTTCTGCAACACACATAAAAAATGCTGGTGAACGCAGTAGGCTAGGCAGCATCTCTAGGAAGAGGTACAGTCGACTTTTCCGGCTGAGACCTTCAAATCTCTTTCTATCTCTTCTTTTGGTTAGTCCTGACGAAGGGTCTCGGCCTGAAATGTCGACTTTACCTCTTTCTATAGATGCTGCCTGGCCTGCTGCATTCACCAGCATTTTTTATGTGTGTTGCTTGAATTTCCAGCATCAGCAGATTTCCTCGTGTTTACATCTTGATTTTTCATTCTTTCTACCAAAGGGAATAATTTTGTGGTTTTACATTGATTGCCAAACCCAGTTAGTTGCTGGAATCCTTTTGTAGTCTCTTTGTGTCCTCTTCACTGTTTATTCTCTCACCTAGGCTTGAATCGCTGGCATAGCTGGCCACATTACAGAGACTGCAGCTGCTTGAATCTGGATCAAAAACTCCAAACTCGGTGGCTCAGGCAGCATCTGTAGATCTTCAAGATTTTGGGATGAAATTAATCATTTAGACTGTAATGTCAATTCAGAAGAAGGGTTTCACCAGAAATGTTGACTGTCTATTTCCCTCTTCAATGCTGTCATACCTGCTTAGTTCCTCCATCAGTTTGATTTCTGGATACGTTACATCTCATTCCTTCACCCATGTCATGAATATAAATTGCATATATCTGTGTCCACTGGTCACTCTGGAACTTCACCAATAACAGTTTGCTAGCATGAAAGTGATAAGTTCTCAGTTCTTTCTATTTTCTGTCCACTAACAAATCATCTAATCAAGCTCAAATATCATTCCCAACTCCATGAATCCTTACATTATGCAACATATCTTTGTGTGGCACAATATCTAAAGTCTTTTGAAAATCTAAATAAACATCCACTGCTTTCTCAAAGTTGAGTTTATTGTCATATATACAAGTACATATGTGCACAGGTGGAATGGAAAATTATGTGCAACAGCATCCACTAGAGAAACATACATTAAACATAAGTTATACACGATTTCCATAAACAAGAACACATGTAGAACAAAGAAAACTAAGTTCATCCGTGCAAAGTGATCAAAATGGTCACAGTGCTGCTAAGGTGTAGTGATTAGGCTGACTATGTACATACCATTATGAGCTGGAGCCTCAATCATACTATAAGGTACCTTTAACAGCAAGCTCCAATATGTTTTAAGTACAAAGTCAAGCTCCTTATTTTTATCTGTGAGATTTGGTCAATACCTTATTAAAACCAAGGAGAAGAGAAAATGCTGAGGATGAACAAGGTAATGGAGAAAGTGGAGAATCAATCAGACTGTTTCAACAAAGAAAGATTTTCTGAGAAAAATGGGCAGAGATCAACAGTAAGCAAAAAGCAAAAAACATGAGGAAATCTGCAGATGCTGGAAATTCAAGCAACATACACAAAATGCTGGTAGAACGCAGCAGGCCAGACAGCATCCATAGGAAGAAGAACAGTCCTGATGAAGGGTCTCGACCCAAAGCATCGACTGTGCTTTTGTGCGTGTAAATAGAATTAAATGCCGAAATTCAGGAGTAAAACCAAACAGTCCAGATGGGCTCAGTGGAGAGAACAATAAAGTAAGTGATTGATGAGGAGCCATAATAAATTGATAAATTGGTTTATTATGATTACAATTGCTATTTTGTGATGCTCCCATTAACACACTCAAAATAAGTGTTAATTACTGTTGTATTCATGCAATGGGATGTTGATTGCATTCATGTCTGTGCAGACATCTCAGTCAAATGTCTCCTGGTCTACAACTTACTTTAAGGGCTGTTATCTGAATCCTATTCATGCAATGGGGTATCGATTGCATTCATGCATATGCAGACATATATCAATTAAGGCTACATCCACACTAGACCAGATAATTTTGAGAATGCTGGTTTCGCATAAAAATGATAGGCGTCCACACTAGGCATTTTTGAAAATACCTCCGTCCACATTAAAATGGGTATTTGGGCGAATCTCCTCCTACTGGGCTTGCGCAGGACACATCTACAGAAAACAAACGAAGAGGAAACGGTATACTTAGTGCACATTTGTCCAGTTACAGACTAGAAAAACTTAAAAGGAAATTGCCAAACGACAGACAGCTGTTGGCTCTCGCCCAGGAGGAGTTAAAGCTAAAAAAAACAAATACTGGAGCTTATGGAGGCGACCGGCAGGGTGTTCACGGACAGAAGACCCGGCTGATGATGAACTTTGAAAAACTGACTAACTCTGTTGCAGAGGGATTTGCAATGCTGAGGAATATAATGGCTCCCCTCCAGTACTTTTCACCACAACATTACAAGCCTCACAGCCACTACAATAGCTACATATACAGTAACACAGACCCCCGGGTGGCCCCAGCAACATCTTCCCCACTCCCACAGAGGGGTCACCCTGGAAACATTTCCTACAGCCATAGTCTCTTCACCGATGAAAGGGATGACAGGTTTTTTAAAACCTTCGGTTACCCCATACACACTACAATGCCCAACCGACATTTTCAGATTTAAACATTCTGGAAAGTGTTTTAGAAAAGCTCCGTTTATGGGACAGGAAAACACCATTTCAGTGTGGACGGAGGGTCAAAAAGAAGAGAAAAAGCTTTGGTTACGGATTTATCCGGTCTAGTGTGGATGTAGCCTAAGTGACTGTTTCTTGGTCTGCAATTTACTTTTCCACAGTGCATTTTAAATTTAATCTACTACCCATATTCAGGTCTGAAAATTGGTTACTGAAGTTAATGTTTGCTATATACCTTAACTCCAGACTACCTCCTAACACATGTACCTAGGTACAGTGAAAATTTTGCTTTCATATAGATCAATTAATTACACCTGTGTATGGAGCTATTGCCAGATAATACAATAAAATAACGTAGAATAAAATGTTACAGTTATAAAGAATGTGAAATGTACGCAGACAATGAGGTGCAAGATCATAATGAGATAGATTGTGAAATCAAGAGTCTATCTATTGTACTAAGGAACTGTTCAATAGTCTTAAAACAGTGGTGTGGAAGCTGTCTTTGCATGTGTGCTTTCAGAGTTTTGTATCTTCTGTTTGATGGCGGAGGAGAGAGGTGGGAATGTCCAAGGTGAGTGATCTTTGATAATACTTGCTGCAGTGAGAAGTATAGATGGAGTCCATGAAGGGGAAGCTGGTTTCCATGTTGTACTGAACTATGTCCAATACTCTCTGCACTTTCTTGGGGTCACTCCGGATAGGATGTTTTCTATTGTGCACCAATAAAATTTTGCAACTGTTAAAGGGAGCATGCCAACTTTCGTTAGCCTTCTGATGAAGTCGAGGCACTGGTGAGTGTTTGTATGCAATGCCATCTACATCGTTGGACCAGGACGTGCTATTGGTGGTGTTCACTTCTCAGAGCTTGAAGCTTTTAACCCTCTCAAGCTCAACACCATTAATGAAGACAGCAGCATGTCCATTCCCTCCCCCACCCAAACTGCTCATGCTTCCTGAAGTCAAAGTCATGCTCTTTTGTTTTATTGCTATTGATTTTATCACTAGGCATGCAATGTTTTTCCTGTACTCTAACTCATCATTATTTGTGGTTTCATCTGTAAACTTGTAGATGGATTTAGAACTGAATTTGGCCAGACAAAGTATAGGAGGGCTGAGGACTGTTGTGAATTATTTGATTAATATTTCAGCCATTTCACGCATTTCTTTTTAAAACCTGCTCTTATTCTTGCTCAGTAACACGTTTTCTTTTGTAATTCTGTTGCTTTCATTGTACTTTCATGAGGCATTCTGATCTTTCTTTTATTTCTTGCTAGTTTATTAAAAAATTCTAATTACCACTTTCTTTATCAAATTTTAGTATTAACTCTTAAGACTCTTATAAGCTAGTCTTTCGACCTAAAGCTCTCTTTGTTAACCATGGAGACATCAGTTTAGTTCTGGATTTTTTTCAAATTTCAAATGAAGTTATATTTATTGACATGCGAAACATTACTCTAAGATTTATCACTGTTTTCTAAACAACAAATAATTAAATCTAAATTCTCAAATCTACTTTGACTTCACAGCAATAGCATTACAAACTCAGTTTGAGCTGCAAGTTTCAGGTTGAATCACTTCACTTGCAAACTTCATGTAAAGCTTTCAATAATTGGTTTGGGTGTCTACACTTTATGTGAAATTGCCTCATGAGTTCATTAGATGTTAGGTGTGAAATTGGGCCGCACTTTTACTCCGCTGCTTTGTTTTGTGTTCTCCTCACAAGAGGTAACTAATTCATTTCAACCTAACGCTTGCTCCATGCTGGGGAGCTCAAGAAGGCTATCATTAGATTTTCGAAGTAATTTAATGAAGACATGCTATTACATACCTCAATGGATCAACTTCCTATCAATAACTTTCTTTTTGTGTGGAGCTTTACATGAAATTATGTAGAATTTGCAATGCAGAGTTGGGCCATTGGCTGAGCTGACTCCTCCACACTGCTTTCACTTCAGCCTCTTTGGCACTGCCTTTTTATTCCAGGTTTATCTGCCTTCTCTCTTGTATTTGCCTCAAACACATTTCTTTCACTTCAGTCTGTCTAGCATTGTCTTTTTATTCCATGTTTATCTGTCTTCTCTATATTTGCCTCAACCATGCTGTCTTGGAACAGATGGCCCATTATAACAAGATAAAGCGATTTCTCCTGGGTCAATTAATGACAAACACATTCACAACACCTTCTTTCTACTTGCCACCAATGGCAGCTTCGGCCCTTTTAATCTCCTCCCCCCTCCCCACGCCATTCTGTTTGTTCACTCATTTAATAAACATTATCGGTCTGAAGTAAATTGTGCCTTCCAATATTGAACTGCAGTTTTCAATTGAATTGTGGCAACAATCTCTTGCTCGTTAACTGCACCTTGTAAATGAAACCTTTCTTGTGATAAGCTATAGAAATATAGAGGTAAATTGAAATTGGCTAGGAACAGGAAATAGTATGGTTAGATGCAATTTAATGTGGATAAATGTGAAGTTATCCACTTTGGTAGCAAAAATAGGAAAACAGATTATTATCTGAATGGTGGCCGATTAGGAAAAAGGGAGGTGCAACGAGACCTGGGTGTCATTATACACCAGTCATTGAAAGTGGGCATGCAGGTATAGCAGGCGGTGAAAAAGGCGAATGGTATGCTGGCATTTATAGTGAAAGGATTTGAGTACAGGAGCAGGGAGGTACTACTGCAGTTGTACAAGGCCTTGGTGAGACCACACCTGGAGTATTGTGTGCAGTTTTGGTCCCCTAAACTGAGGAAAGACATCCTTGCCATAGAGGGAGTACAAAGAAGGTTCACCAGATTGATTCCTGGGATGGCAGGACTTTCATATGAAGAAAGACTGGATGAACTGGACTTGTACTCGTTGCAATTTAGAAGATTGAGGGGGGATCTGATTGAAACGTATAAAATCCTAAAGAAATTGGACAGGCTAGATGCAGGAAGATTGTTCCCGATGTTGGGGAAGTCCAGAACGAAGGGTCACAGTTTGAGGATAAAGGGGAAGCCTTTTACGACCGAGATTAGGAAAAACTTCTTCACTCAGAGAGTGGTGAATCTGTGGAATTCTCTGCCACGGGAAGCAGTTGAGGCCAGTACATTGGCTATATTTAAGAGGGAGTTAGATATGGCCTTGTGGCTACGGGGGTCAGGGGGTATGGAGGGAAGGCTGGGGCGGGGTTCTGAGTTGGATGATCAGCCATGATCATAATAAATGGCGGTGCAGGCTCGAAGGGCCGAATGGCCTACTCCTGCACCTATTTTCTATGTTTCTATTTTTCTGTGATAAGAAGGAGAAGAATAAACAGCTGGATCTGGACACATACATACAAATGGTCTTTCTTATGGGGCTTTCCAAAAACAAATGTTCAGTGACTTCAGAAGGAGGTAGCAATAGCCTAATACATTTGGCCTACTCTTCCTTCTATTTCTGATGCCTACTTTTTTCTGCCTCCTAGCCAATAGTGAACTCATATCATAAGACTCCTTCCAGTTATATTTTCCAATCAGGTTAAGGTTTTATTTCAGCTAATAACATCTTATGCAAAGACTTTTAAAGCTCAAGTGCCATCTGCAAATCAGCTGATGACACCACTGTTATTGGATGAGTGATAACTTGTAGGAGTGAAATAAGACGTCTGGATGTGGGTGAGTGGTACCAAAACAACAACCTCAGTGTCAGTAAAACTAAAGGGATGATGGTTGATTTCAGGAAGGGAAAAGAGGACAACTATGCACCAGTATTCGTTGGAGGCTGGTGGTGGAGAGATTCAGCAGTATTAAATTCCTGGGAATGAACATATTGGATGATTTTTCCTGGGCCCAGCACACAGATGTAATCATAATAATACCACAGCAACATCTTTACTTTCTTAGAAGATTAAGGATGTTCGGCATGTTGCCAACCACAAGAACAAATTTCTATAGGTGTACCCCATCTGGCACCAACAATCATTCCACAGTCAAAGTCAGGCAGATCACATTTCTACCCCATTCTGATGTTTGGTCTGAACAACAACGGAACCTCTTGAATTGCTGCCACATGATTGGCTGATTAGATATTTGCATTAACGAGCAGGTGTACAGGTGTACCGAATGAAGTGACCACTGAATGTAGAAAAGTTGCAGATATGGCTGAATCTTACCCGTACCTGATAAGCCCAGCCCTGTACTTATTGCAAGTTTCCTGGCATAAGATGACATACATTGGGAAGTTGGAGAATGCACCCTGGGATGTTCCTATGTTCAATGTGCTTGTGGGTAGTAGTGTCTGTCCATGCTCCTCAAAAACAATGATTCCAGAATCCTGGAATCACAGAGTACAGAAGGCTATTGTACATAAATCATGTCTTTATACCACTCCCCAGTTACAGCTCTGCAATATTTTGACCCTTTCAAGTATTCATACAATTTACTTTTGAATGTTGCTGTTGACTATTGCGTCACTATCCTTTCCACATTGTATGAAGTGGTTATGTTAGAGGTATTGTCTCCACTCACCACAGCTAGGACCTTGTCATGGAAAAATAAATCACACTGGCAGCTTTTTCCACATACTCACCACCCTTTGAGTGAAGAAGTTTCCTGTTGTGTTGCTCTTAAACTTTCCAGCTTTCACTGGTTGTCATCCCACCCAGACTCAGTGGAAAAAGCCTGCTTGCATTAACCCTATCTATACCCCTCATAACTTTGTATACCTATATCAAATCTTCCCTCAATCTTCTATGTTTGAGGGAATAAAGTTAGACCTATTCAACCTGGGCAATGAACCCATAACATTACCTCACTATTTTTGCTCTCTTTTTGCACTGCTTATTTTTTTCCTGTATATATACTTATTGTAATGTATGATATTTTTTAATATTATGCATTGCAATGTACTTCTGTTGCCAAACAAGAAACTTCACGATGTATGCCAGTGAAATTAAATGTGGTTCTTATTCTGAAAATGCACTGCTGTCTGTAAGGAATTTGTATGTTCTCGTGACTGTGGGGTTTCCTCTGGGTGCTCTGGTTTCCTCGCACGGACCGGTTAGCAAGTTAATTGGCCACTTGGGTGTAATTGGGTGGCACAGGCTCAATGAGCCTGTTACTACGCTGCATCTCTAAATAATAAATAACAGAATTTTATGAAAAAAAATGCGTAAACAGAGAAAGGCTGATTTGCAAAAGACCAATTGTGCAAATAAAAATCATACTGAGAACATGAGTTGTAAAGTTTTCTTGTAGGTGAGCCTGCAGGTCAGAGAATCATTTCACAGATATGGTGAATAAAGTAATACATGTCAGTTCAGGAACGTGATGGTTTTAGGTTGAATGCAGTAACTGTTTCTCAACCTGCTGGTGAAGGACCTAAGGCTTCTGTACCTTCTGCTTGATGGCAATGGTGGTAGTGACTGTCTTCTCCATCCTGGCGCATTCACCATCCGTTTTATCAGTGTGTGACGTGCATGCATTATCACAAAATAACCCCAATTTAATGCGGCTGAGCTGTAATTCCTAACAAATACAAAACAGGGGAGAGCATGAATCTTTATTGTAAATGAAAGTGCAGCAGTAGAAGTAGTCAATTAACCCTCGACAGATTGATGAATGGTGCTCGGGAACGAGCACTCATTGGTGTTCTAATGAGTTGGGAGAAGAAGCAGAGCAGCTCCCCTGACATCGCTGCTTGCGGGTCTCTGAACTGCTCTGCAGTGCAGCCACGTTATTGCAAGGCTGATTCTTTTTGAAAAATGGCTCAGCATTTGCAGTCTGTAGTGAAGCTCATTGCACAAGGGATCCAGGGTTGATCCTGATTCTGTGCTCTGTCTGTGTGGAGTTTGCACATCTTCTCTGGGTTTCCACTTTGGGCTCCGGTTTCCTTCCACATTGTAAAAATGTACTGATATGCTGAATTATCCCATATGCTAGGCTAATGGCAAAAATGAATCAAAGGGGAATTGAGAGATATTTTTAAGAGAGATCATGTTCAAGATTAATAGGAAAATAAAGAGAGAGGAAATGGACTAATGGGATAGCTTCTCCAAGAGCTTGCATTTTTACCATAAGACATAGGAGCAGAATTAGACCATTTGGCATCTTGGTGTTTGCTCCGCCGTTTGACCATGGCAGATCCATTTCTCTCTCAACTCTGTTCTCCTGCCCTCCCCGCGTAACTTTTCACTCCCTGACTAATTCAGGACTAATTCAAATATAAAACCTTCAGTCCTGATTTCGTCACCCCTTTCAATTTTGTTCCCCTGTTATACTGCAACTCATTGCACTGACAGCAATTTTGCCCTATCACCTCCTGCCCTTCCTGACAGTCTCACTGCACACCACCTCTGCTTGTAGACCAAGTGCCCTGTTACTCAGCTTCCCATTCCTCCTGCCAAATCAAGAAAATCTGTCTGCAAGGATATTGGCCCTCCTTGGTTCAGGTGTAACCCATTCCTGTTGTACAGGTCATACCTTCCCTAGAAGAGATCCCAATGATTCAGAAATCTGAACCCCATGCACCAGTTTTTCAGCTACACATTGATCTGCCAGATCATCCTAATCACCCCCCCCCAACTGGCCATCCCCCTCAACAGTATCCAAAGAGTTAAACTTATTATTGAGGGGAATGGTCGCAGGGATACTGTGCGCTGGCTGCCCATTTCCTTTCCCTCTCCTGACAGTCACCCAGGTGCCTGCCTCCTACAACTTAGTGCTGACTACCTTCCTGTATCTCCTGTCTAACACCTCCTCAGTTTCCCATATCAGAGGAAGGTCTGCAGCTTCAATTCCTGAGCATAGTCTCTGAGGAGCTGCTGCTCGGTGCCCCTGCTGCAGATGTGGTTATCTGGGAGGCTAGTGGTCTCCCCAAGTTCCCACATCTCACATTCAGAGCAAACACACAGCCCCTGGAGCCATTCTCACTGCTCTAATTACGTACTTACAGATGAAGAATGGAAAATGAAGAAGAAGTAACTTATCAGATACTTATCTGGCCCAGGTCTTTTTTCACCAAAGCCGGATGATCCAAAACCTCCCCACTCTATCACTGGTCCATTCACACAATGGCCGCTCCGCTTGTCCCTGCTTTATTTTTATTTGCCCTTGCTAATGAATCATGATTTGATTGGGCTGCATGAAAAACACTGAAAGCTTGTACTCGCTCCTTCTTAAATCTCACTCATGGACCTCAGAGTCACCTCCTTTCTCACTCCTGATTTGGCTGGGTCACCAATTAAGATTGACCAGGTGGTCTCTACTGTGCTGACTTAAGAAAACTGGACCTGTACTCATTCCACTCAGGTTCATTTGTAGGTGTTGACTGAGCACAAGTTGCACTCACAAAAGTCAGTTCAAGTTCCAGTATTCAATTTGTTACAGAACATTTCTGAAATTATCCATAATGTTTTGAGAAACAGATATAAAACCAATTCTCCAGTACTGATACTCACCTTTTACTTACAAAAACAAACACAAAATTACTTCATACAAATTCAATAGGCGACCTTCAGATTGAGAGCAAAGTGAACCCATGATAAGAAAACTCTGTTCACCAACTTAATGGGATTATAGTGGGAGAAGCTGAACTGGACGTAGGTTTCTTCAGTTGGCTGGGCTCTTTGCTCCAATAATTCTCACACCCACCTCTCTGCCTCCTGATCTCTCTTTTCTTCACCAAGTTAATGCTTAAGACCCAGCTCTTTGAAGTGAGAGTATGCAAACCCCACACAGGCAGCACCCAAACATAAGGCACAGACCTCATACTTAACCTCCTGTTAAAGATGTCCAAAGCTATGAATGTTTCTGACTTTCAAAACCATGCAGAAGCATTTAAAAGAATTACAAATGATCAAAGCTGATGAAAGGTGCTGCTGCCTGTTTCTCCAGTGGAGGACAATGGTTGGTGGGGGTGGTAGAGATTAGGATTAATGACTCACAATGTTAGTCACTGTCACTGGAGCTCAGAGTGATTATTCTAAAATGAACATTTATTGCCAACAATGATCTATCTTGGGGGTCTGGGTTTTTTTCACCAGAGGGTGATTGTAATCCAGAACTCACTGCAGGAATAGTAAGAGACTCTCACAACCTTTAATCTACATGAGCATTTGAATTGCCAAGGCATGTTGGGCGACAGACCATGCACTGGCACATGGGAATAATGTACATGGATGAGTAATTGGTGGTTGGCATCGATATGGTGGGTCAAAATACCTGCTACTGTGCTGTTGATTCTATGCTTCCATGACTCACTTTTACCCTGACCAGAACCAGCAGAGAGAGTTCCCATGGGAGGGAAACTACTCCCTCCCATTTCTCTTCCTCTCACTCCAACCCTACCCTCTCCACTGACCCCTCCAGCCTTCCTCCCCCTCCCCTCTCTCATCTCACTTCTCATCCACGTCGGGTCTTTACCATCCCCTCCAACCTTCAACTCTCTGAGGCAGAGCACTCAGTCCTCAGAAAAGGCCACACCTTTGTCCCCCTTCGCCCACACCTCAGCGAGTTCCGCGTGCTCCATGACGCTGAACTCTTCTTCTGCTGGCTCCGTCTTCGAGCCTACTTCTTCAGCAAGAACTACCCCTACCAATGACCCCTTCTCCCGTCTTCCACCCTCCTCCTCTTCATGGACACCCCGCCCTGGATCTCTTTATTGCTAACTGCCAATGGGACA
This sequence comes from Mobula birostris, assembly GCF_030028105.1. Taxonomy (NCBI): domain Eukaryota; kingdom Metazoa; phylum Chordata; class Chondrichthyes; order Myliobatiformes; family Myliobatidae; genus Mobula; species Mobula birostris. The sequence continues at coordinate 102,402,566 of NC_092373.1, read as the reverse complement.
TCAACCATCTAGACTTCACTGCACCTTGTTCCCATTCCAACCTCACTCCTTCCGAACGCTCTGCTCTCCACTCTCTCCACACTAATCCTAACCTCACTATAAAACCCGCCGATAAGGGGTGTGCCATTGTAGTCTGGTGTACTGATCTCTACCTTGCCGAGGCATAGAGACAACTCACGGATACCTCCTCTTATTTACCCCTAGATCATGACCCCATTAAGGAGCACCAGGCCATTGTCTCCCACACCATCACCAACTTTATCCGCTCAGGGGATATCCCATCCACTGCTACCAACCTTATAGTTCCCACACCTCGCACTTCCCGTTTCTACCTCCTACCCAAGATCCATAAACCTGCCTGTCCTGGTAGACCCATTGTCTCAGCTTGCTCCTGCCCCACTGAACTCATTTCTGCATACCTCGACACGGTTTTATCCCCCCTTGTTCAATCCCTTCCCACCTATGTTTGTGACACTTCTCATGCTCTGAATCTTTTCAATGATTTTAAGTTCTCTGGCCCCCATCGCTTTATTTTCACCATGAATGTTCAGTCCCTATATATCTCCATCCCCCACCAGGAAGGTCTCAAAGCTCTCTGCTTCTTTTTGGATTCCAGACCTAACCAGTTCCTCTCTACCACCACTCTGCTCCGTCTAGCGGAATTAGTCCTTACTCTTAATAATTTCTTCTTTGGCTCCTTCCACTTCCTCCAAACTAAAGGTGTAGCCATAGGCACCCATATGGGTCCCAGCTATGCCTGCCTTTTTGTTGGCTTTGTGGCACAATCCATGATCCAAGCCTATATTGGTATCTGTCCCCCACTTTTCCTTTGCTACATCGACGACTGCGTTGACGCTGCTTCCTGCATGCATGCTTTGAGCTCGTTGACTTCATTAACTTTGCCTCCAACTTTCACTCTGCCCTCAAGTTTACCTGGTCCATTTCTGACACTTCCCTCCCCTTTCTAGATCTTTCTGTCTCTATCTCTGGAGACAGTTTATCTACTGATGTCTACTATAAGCCTACTGACTCTCACAGCTATCTGAACTATTCCTCTTCTCACCCTGTCTCTTGCAAAAATGCCATCCCCTTCTCACAATTCCTCCGTCTCCGCCGCATCTGCTCTCAGGATGAAGATTTTCATTCCAGGATGAAGGAGATGTCCTCCTTTTTTAAAGAAAGGGGCTTCTCTTCCTCCACCATCAACTCTGCTCTCAAACGCATCTCCCCCATTTCATGCACATCTGCTCTCACTCCATCCTCCCGCCACCCCACTAGGAATAGGGTTCCCCTTGTCCTCACCTACCACCCCACCAGCCTCTGGGTCCAACATATTATTCTCCGTAACTTCCGCCACCTCCAACGGGATCCCACCACTAAGCACATCTTTCCCTCCCCCCATCTCTCTGCATTCCGCAGGGATTGCTCCCTACGCGACTCCCTTGTCCATTCGTCCCCCCCATCCCTCCCCACTGATCTCCCTCCTGGCACTTATCCGTGTAAGTGGAACAAGTGCTACACATGCCCTTACACTTCCTCCCTTACCACCATTCAGGGCCCCAAACAGTCCTTCCAGGTGAGGTGAAACTTCACCTGTGAGTCAGCTGGAGTGATATACTGCGTCCGGTGCTCCCGATGCGGCCCTCTATATACTGGCAATACCCAACGCAGGCTGGGAGAACGTTTCGCTGAACACCTATGCTCTGTCCGCCAGAGTAAGCAGGATCTCCCAGTGGCCACACATTTTAATTCCACATCTCATTCCCATTCTGACATGTCTATCCACGGCCTCCTCTACTGTAAAGATGAAGCCACACTCAGGTTGGAGGAAGAACACCTTATATTCCGTCTGGGTAGCCTCCAACCTAATGGCATGAACATTGACTTCTCTAACATCCGTTAATGCCCCACCCCCCTTTGTACCCCATCCATTATTTATTTATCTTTTATTATTATTAATTTGTTTTCTCTCTTTCTCCTTTTTCTCCCTCTGTCCTTCTCACTGTACCCCTTGCCCATCCTCTGGGCTTTTCTCCCCCTCCCCCTTTTCTTTCTCCCTGGGTCTCCTGTCCCATGATCCTCTCATATCCCTTTTGCCTATCACCTGTCCAGCTCTTGGCTCCATCCCTCCCCCTCCTGTCTTCTCCTATCATTTTGGATCTCCCCCTCCCCCTCCCACTTTCAAATCTCTTACTAGCTCTTCCTTCAGTTAGTCCTGACGAAGAGTCTTGGCCCAAAACGTCGACTGTACCTCTTCCTAGAGATGCTGCCTGGCCTGCTGCGTTCACCAGCATTTTTCAAAGTGTGCTGCTTGAAATTCCAGCATCAGCAGATTTCCACGTGTTCGCCTCCCATTTTGGCATTGGATCCTCACTGCTGTCCTACCGCCCACATGCTGGCAGGTTTAGTAGCAGTGACATCAGCACCGGACTCTGGAACGAAGGTTCTTGAGTTTGAATCCAGTCAGGCCGCTCCCGGGCACACTTTCCGTCCGTGCCGGGTTGAGTGTCGAGCTTGCGAATCGGCCTCGTAAAAAAAAGCTGCGCTGTGAGAAGGACGTGGGGGACCACTCACAGAATCTTTCCTCCAAGACAACCACTTGAAAAGTGGTCGCTGATGCTCTGGCAGAGTATGGCACACAAAAAAAAGATGAAATTTGTTAGGTTTGGAAGTTTTAATATCTAGGCAGGCTGCTATGTGTAGCAGGGTAAAATGTTGACATTCACATTAGTTTCAGATTAGGTGTTTTTCACATACTCCAAGGTGCAATGGAATATCATGCTCGCAGGAAGTCCATAATTTTAATGTTATACATGTTAATAAGAAATACAACAGAGAATACAGTGACAACAAAAAGTACAGTGACAAGTGTAAAACAGCAGAATGGTGAAACTATTGATACAACAGGTAAGATAAGATAGTTTTATTTTGATGATAAAGCATCTTGCTTTGGTTTGGATTCAATCCGGCCTTTGGTGGAGCAAGGAGCTATTAACTCAGGAAGCTCTCCTTCCAGATGGTGACACAGAACTCAAACTTTCTTGGGGTGGGGCTGAGTGTGACGGAGGTAGCAATCGGATCAGTACAGCAGGTGATGAGGGAGGGAGACATTGAAGGTTGCAATTGGTGAGGGGGTGGCGGGGTGAGGTCCAGTGCAAGAGGGAGAAGTGGCTGATCAGGAAGTTCCAACTGAGGCAATCCATGGTTAGATCAGTTTTTTTAAAAATTAGCTTTACGTTTTAGTTAGCAGCTTGAAGCCTTTTCTTTCAGTTCAAACTTTCTATTTGCATGTACAAAAGGCCTGTGCCGTTTGGTCGATGGGATAGCAGTGAGAGATGCAGAGAGTCTGCCATCCTGGACACAGAATATGAGCACAGTGATCACTTTTATCTTCAAACTCTCTGCTCCAGCTCCTCCCCTCCCAACAGACAGTGGTTCACCTTTAGACACCCAGTGGTCAGAAGTTAAACAAAATGACTCGGGGCAGACGAGCTGATTTTGAAGTTACTCGAGTGGGACTGACAGAAGAGAGGTTTTCTCTGTCTCAGGGCACAGAAAGGTTGATGAAGTACGTGTGCAGAATGAGGGGAGAGAATAGGCAGCCAGGTGTAATGTGTTTGGATCAAGCTGCAATGATATCAGCCACTTTGCCTTCACTATTCTCCAGCAGAAGAACAAAGGCAAGCAGTCCAACTGTAAATTACTCAGCATGATGCCTTACAGGACAGAGGCCATGTATCAAATTGGGAAGGCAAGGGATATAAATGAATTTGACGATCAATCCATTTTATGATTTGTTACAGTGTTAGTGGTAGGACAGGTAGTGATCAAAATTCTGGCTTTCTCTCCTTAACCCAAAGCCCTGTCTCTGCAATTTGCCTTTGTTGACGCCCCTTCTGGTGGTTCCCTGGAGCCTGAAGGTTGACAACAAAGCTGGGATCTATGAAACAAAGATGATGAAGGGAAGGCTCATTGGTTAATTACCCTTTCCTTAGCCTCTACCTGAGATAGTGGACAAACTTCAGAAAGACTTCAGCTGGACTGTGAACAACATAGTCTAAGTTGCAGATTTTTTTAATTGTGAAGAGTGGTATTTTTGTTAGCAACGTATACAGTGACTATAAAAAGTATTCAAACCTCTTGTAAGTTTTCACGTTTTATGGTTTTACAACACTGAATCACAGTGGATTTAGAACATAGAAAATCTACATCACATTACAAGCCCTTTGGCCAACAATGTTGTACTGAACATGTAACCTACTCGAGAAGCTGCCTAGAATTTCCCTACCGCATAGCCCTCTACCTTTCTAAGTTCTATGTAACTATTTAAGAGTCTCTTAAAAGACCCTATTGTATCCGCTTCCACCACTGCTGCTGGCAGTGCATTCCACGCACCCACCACTCTCTGTGTGAAAAACTTACCTCTTGCATCCTGCCTGTACCTACTTCCAAGCATCTTAAAACTATGCCTCCTCATAGAAACATATAAAACCTACAGCACAATAAAGGCCCTTCAGCCCACAATGTATTTACAATGTGCCAAACATGTACTTACTTTAGAAATTACCTAGGGTTACCCACATTAGCCATTTCAGCCCTGGGAAAAAGCCTCTGACTATCCACACGATCAATGCCTCTCACCATCTTATACACCTCTATCAGCTTACCTCTCATCCTCCATCACTCCAAGGAGAAAAGGCCAAGTTCACTCAAACTATTCTCATAAGGCATGCTCTCCAAACCAGGCAACATCCTTGTAAGTGTCTGCACTCTCTCTACAGTATCCACATCTTCCTGTAATGAGGTGTCCAGAACTGAGCACAATACTTCAAGTCAGGTCTAACTAAGGTCCTATAGAACTGTAACAATACCTCGTGGCTCTTGGACACAATCCCACGATTGATGAAGGCCATCGCACTGTATACCTTCTTAGCAACACTGTCAACTTGAACACCAGCTTTCAGTGTCCTATCGCCATGGACCCCAAGGTCAAGTTGAATCTTCACGCTGCCAAGTCTCATCGTTAATATTACATTCCCTCTTCAAATTTGACCTACCAAAATGAACCACTTCACATTATCTGTGTTGAACTCCATCTGCCAATTCTCAGCCCAGTTCTCCAAAGTGATCTAAATTAATTACAAATATAAACCACTAATTGATTGCATAAGCATTCACCCCCTTTAATATGACACACCAAATTATCACTGGTGCAGCCAAGTGGTTTTGTAAGTTGCATAATTAGTTAAATGGAGATCTTTTTTTGGAGACCTGTGTGCAGTGAAGGTGATTCAATTGATTGTAGTAAAAAATATACCCATATTTGGAAGGTCCAACTTCAGGTAAGTCAGTATCCTGGCAAAAACCACACCATGAAGACAAAAGAACACTCCAAACAACTCCACGAGAAGGTTATTGAAAAACATGAGTCAGGAGATGAATACAAGAAAATTTCCAAGTCACCGAATATCCCCTGGAGTACAGATGAGTCCTTCATCAAGAAATGGAAAGTAGATGGCACAGATGTAAATCTGCTACAGCAGGCTGTGCTCAAAAACTGAGTGATCGTGCAAGAAGGGGACTAGTGAGGGAGGTCACCAAGAGACCTATGACAACTCCCGAGGAGTTACAAGCTTCAGTAGCTGAGATGGGAGAGACTGTGCTTACAACAACTGTTACCCGGGTGCTTCACTAGTTGCAGCTTTATGGGAGAGTGGCAAAAAGAAAACCACTGTTGAAAAAACCTCACATGAAATCTCAACTAGAGTTTGCCAGAAGGCACTTGGAAGATTATGAAGTCACCTGGAGGAAGGTTTTATGGTCTGATGAAACCACAATTGAGCTTTTTGGCCATCAGACTAAATGCTATGTTTGGCATAAGACAAACACCGCATGTCATCAAAACACCTCATTCCTACTGTGAAGCATAGTGATGGCTGCATCACGCTGTGGGGATGCTTCATTGTAGCAGGCCCTGGAAACAACAAAGTTAATGTCCTGGAGTAGCCAACTCAGAGTCCAGACCTCAATCCATCTGAAGATTTGAGGCTGGACTTGAAAAGGGCTGTTCACTCATGATCCCCATGCAATCTGACAGAGCTTGAGCAGTTTTGTAATGAAGAATGAAGAAAAATTACAGTGTCCAGATGTGCAATGCTGATAGAGACCTAACCAACTACCTATCCACACAGACTCAAGGCTGTAATTGCTGCCAAAGGTGAATCGTTTCTCATGTAATAACTGAAGGACAGAACAGACTCAACAAATGTGGTATTGGGGGTTTTTGGAGAAGATGAGAATGTCGTTGAGTTCAAAGGAAATTTATTATCAAAGTACATATATGTCTCCATATACAACTCTGAGATTCATTTCCATGGAGGCATACTTAATAAATCCATAGTAAGCATAATAAAATCAATGACAGACTGCTCCAACTTGGGTGTTCAACCAGTGTGCAAAAGACAACAAACTGTACAAATACAAAAAGAAAGAAATAATAATAATAATAATAATAATAAATAAGCAATAAATATCAAGAACATGAGATAAAAAGTCCTTGAGAGTGAGTCCACAGGTTGAGGGAACATTTCAATGTTGGGGCAAATGAAGTTGAGTGAAGTTGTCACCTTTGGTTCAGGAGCCTGATGGTTGAGGGGTAATAACTGCTCCTGAACCTGGTGGTGTGGGTCCTGAGGCTCCTGTGCCTTCTCCCTGATGGCAACAGTGAGAAAAGAGCATGCCTTTCATGGTGGGACCCCTGAGATGGATGCTGCTTTCCTGTAATAATGCTTCATGTAGATGTGTTCAGTTGTGGGGAGGACTTTACCCGTGACAGATCCAGCTGTATCCATTACCTTTTGTTGGATTTTCCATTCGAGGGCATTGGTGTTTCTATACCAGGCTGTGATGCAGCCAGTCAATACACTCTCTACTACATATCTATAGAAGTTTGTCAGTGTTTTAGATATTATGCTGAATCTTTGCAAACTCTTAAGGAAGTAGAGACACTAGCATGCTTTCTTTGTAATTGCACTTGAGCTGGGCTCAGCAGAAGCTCTCTGAAATAAAAACACTGAAGAATTTAAAGTTGCTGAACCTCTCCACCTCTGACCCTTCAGTGAGAACTGGCTCATGGATCTCTGGTTTCATCCTTCTGAAGTCAATCATCAACTCCTTCGTCTTTGTGACATTGAGTAAGAGGTTGTTGTTATTGCACCACTCAGCCAGATCTTCAACCTCCTGTCTCCATTCACAACCCTCACTTCACCTTGTCATCCAGTTCACTGCTGAGGTGGGGACCCACCTGCCTGCACCCTCAGTTGACTTCATAAATCCACAAAAATCAGTCCAACTGTAAGTCAGAAAACCACCAGTTCCACACCTCAATCCTTTCCTTCCTGCATTAAGTCCTTTTCCCCCAAGGCATAATCATGGACCCAGAGAAACATTGTCATTTAATGGCCCTGACCTCACTTCCTCAAACAGCTTCAGCAGTTCCAGTGTCTACCACCATTTCATCAGGAACTACACTCAATTCACCACTCCTCTCACCAGATAACCTGATCTGCAGCCGCAGACCATGCTTTCAAAGAGGTTGAGATGCTTCACCTCTGCTCCTATTCTCCTCCATGCGAACCCCTCCGGACCTCTTTTGGTAGAAGAGGATGCATCTGACATGGGCACTGGGGCAGGCAAGGACTGAACAGGAAGGTACACACGTGTGCCTTCTTCTCACACAATTACAACTTTGCACAACGCCATTATGGAGTCAGAGACAGGAAGCTACATGCCATTAAATGGGCCTTGGAGGAATGGAGACATTGGCAGATGCAGAACACTCATCCCTTTCTGATTCTAGGATGACCACCAGAACCTCATACCCATACAAATCAACTCGCGTCAAGCATGTTGAGTCCTCTTCTTCACCACCTCTTACCAAATCGGCTCCAAGAACTGAAGGTGGATACCCTGTCATGGCAGCTTGACACATTTGAGATGGCGATGAATCCTCAGGCCATCATTCTATCCTTGAAGATCCTCGCTCCGACTGGCTGGGATCTTGACGACCAGATCTGCCAGGCCCTACAGCATAAATCGGCTCTGCCATCACTCCTGTCAACTGCATGTGGCCGTCCGCTCCGAGGTACTCCAGCAGACTCACTCCTCACCCCTCTCTGGCCACCCAGGCACACAAAGGACTCTGGATTTTCTGTAAAGCTGGTTCGAGTGGCCTACCATGACCACAGATGTATTCAGCATATTGCTGCCTGCCCTCAATGTGCCTAGTCCAATTCCTCCAGCCAGCAGTCCTCGGAGTTCCTGTGGCCCCTAGCAGATCCCAGATGCTCTGGGTCTCGCATTGCCATGGATTTCATCAAGCACTTGCCGCCTTCCATTGGGGCTATGTTGATCAAGAGAGGTGGACCAGTTCTGCAGGGTGGCCCACTCCATTGCCTTTCCCAAACCTCTGTCAGCAGCTGAGATGGTGGACCTGGTTCTCCAACATGTAGTTCAACAACCTCCATTGTTTCCCTCAGATCACTGTTTAGGACTGGAGACCACAATTCACCTCTCACTTCTGGCGAGCCTTCTGCTTCCTCCTCCACACCTCAGTGAGTTTGTCCTCCAGCTATTAACCACAGACCTACGTCAGACAGAAAGAGACAATCAGCAAGTGGAGATTTCTGTGATGCTTTTCTGCTTCTAACCCTTCCACATGGAAGATGTATCTGCTCTGGGCTGAGCTGTCTCAAAATCTAAACACCTCGTCTGCCACAGGTATGTCCTTTAAAGTACTTCATGGCTCCTAACCCCCACTGTTCCCCGTGGAGGAGATTCCCATCCACCTAGGAATGCACACAAAAAACGCTGGTGAACACAGCTGGCCAGGCAGCATCTATAGGAAGAGGTACAGTTGACATTTTGGGCTGGGACCCTTTGTCAGGACTAACTGAGAGAAGAGATTTCAGTTAGTCCTGACGAAGGGTCCCAGCCCGAAACATCGACTGTGCCTCTTCCTATAGATGCTGCCTGGCCTGCTGCATTCACCTGCATTTTTTGTGTGTGTTGCTTGAATTTCCAGCATCTGTAGGTTTCCTTGTGTCTCTATCCACCTAGGCCTTGGTTTGCCGATGACAGAAAGCTTGGAAGAGGGCAATGAGGGTCATCCCTACTGCCAACCGTGCCTCCTACCACTGTCCATGCCTAGCCAGACTATTCCGGCATGGGGACTGTGTCTGGCTGTCCATCTGAGAGCGATCTGCCTCGCGCATTAACTCCATATGCTCTCACCCTCGTTTATTGGTCCCATTGCATCAACCCAGTCACTTATTGGGTGTGACAATCAATAAGCTGGAGAAGAAATTACTCATAAGATTTACAACAAGCGGTCTTTTCTTTACCAAACAAAGTTTATCTGGAGATAGAGCAATCAATGTGCAGAAACGTCTACTGATAAAAACAGGGTTAGATTCCAACAAAAGTGAAGTGAGTGGCAGAAAATTACATTAAGTGCATATATTGAATCTCCAAGACCACATCTTATGTGGTCACCAAGCTTGATGGACTGGAAAACCATCCGTGGACCTTGTTCTTGCGCCTGCACTGCTCTCTCCATGCAGGTCACGGTCATGCTGATTCTCAACTTCCTCATCCTCTCCTTGAGTGGCTGCCGGTGATCTTGGACCTGAGATTTAGATTGAGAAGGTCTTGCTGGCCCAACAAGCCCAAGCCACCCAATTACAACCATGTGAAAAATTAGCCTACTAACCTGCACAGCTTTGGAATGTGGGGGAAAACCAGAACACCGAGAGAAAACCCATGAGGTCAAGGGGAGAATGTACAAATCCTTACAGATAATAGCAGAATTGAACCTGAGTTGATGGTACTGTAATAGATTTATGTTAACCGCAACAATACTGTGCTATGCTAATCTCTGTCGTGTCTCCCAATATGATGCTGTCCACTGTATTAGAGGTCATCCAGCCTCTGTACTCCGTACGCGCTCTCTCTCTCTCTCTCTCTCTCTCTCTCTCTCTCTGTCACATTGCAATCAGTGAAAAGCATGTGATATCTCAGTCACTGGAACTCCTGAGCATTCCTGATTTCTTTCTCGTCGCTGACCACACTTCTGCTTTCAAAAGGGCTCTTGTCAATAATCTGGAGCTTCTTATTAATACTCCCTCAATACGCAGCTTATTCTGAGCCACGAGAATGCCCTCATGTTTCTGTGAAGCACTTATCCTGAGGCAGTCTGCACTGCTGGACATTTTCAGTGGCTGACACTGCTTGGAGAGATTGAACGTTGGCCTGTGTCTCTAATGTACTGGCACCCCAGCAGAGTCCACTTCATCTTCAACAAGAGTTTAGACTGAGTCCCACAAAGTAAATTGATTGGCAGAGATCCAAGGCAAGATGGCAAATTGGATCCAAAGTAGGCTTGGTGATAAGGACTGTTTCACTTACTTGGGGATTAAACTGACTAAGCACCCAAAGTATCTTTTCAAATTTAACTTTATAGAATCATTAGAGAAACTCAGAACAAATGCCGAGTCCTGGAGGATACTGCCCTTATCCATGATTAGACCGGTAAATGCGATTAAAATGGTGAGCCTACCCAGGTTTCTATATCTTTTTCAAAACCTGCCTATATACTTAAATGCATCCTTTTTTAAGAAACTTGACTCTATCATATTGCCCTTTGTGTGGGGCTACAAATCACACAGGATATCTAAGACTCACCTACACAAACCTCTTAAGAAGGGCGGTCTTTGTCTGCCAATTTTCAAACATTACTACTGGGCAGCTAACTCCAGGGCTCTTACATGCTGGAAATGTGGAGGTGCTGAGACCCAGGAAAAACCTTCATGGCTACAGCTGGAAGCCTCTGTTGTTAAATATTCTTCACTTCCTGCTCTTCTGTTTTCCACTTATGACTTGACAGACAAGCTAATCCAACAAAACTTTACCTTAAAGAATTCTTTACGAATATTAAATCAGATAAAAGTGGCTCACCAAACTCCCAGTGTTTCCATACTTTGGTAAACCATGTATATATGTTATAGCTCAGTTACCTGTCTGGACACACACCTCTGCTGACTGCCCCTGTGGCTCCTCCCACAGAGTCCTGTATAAAGGTGCTTGCCTTGCCCCTTCCCCTCAGTCTGGGGGAAGACACTCACCGTAGAGGTCGTATTGTACAGCGAATAAAAGCCTTTCAGTATTTTACCAAACCTCAGTCTTTTGAAGTAATTGAAGGTGCTTCAATTTTATTCGCTGTACATTTTAAAACATGGAACAGGCTCTGAGACCAGACAAATTAGACCTCGATCCGCAAATGCCTGACGCTGGAAACGCTTTCGAACTCTGGCTGGCCTGCTTCGAAGGGTATCTAGAGGAGAGTAAAGCGACCGACCCCGTAGCGAAGCGCAGAGTTCTACTCTCCAGCGTCAGTCCACGGGTTTATTCGCTGATCAGAGACCAGCCGAACTACGACGGCGCGATGAACGCCCTCAAAAGACAATACCTGCGGCCGATAAACAGCGTCTATGCTTGGCATCGCTTAGCGACACGGCACCAATTGTCTGGGGAATCGAGTGCTGAGTTTGTCCGGGCCCTACAGACACTCGTGCGGGCCTGCAATTGCCAGGAGCTGACGGCGGCGCAGCATGCAGAACTCCTAGTGAGAGACGCCTTCGTTACGGGGACCAGGTCAGTGTACGTGCGCCAGCGGCTGCTGGAAAAAGCCAATCTTACCCTAAGTTCGGCGATCGAGCTGGCTGATATGTAGGAGGCCGCTCTGCATAACTCCGAGGCTCTCCAGGCACGCGATCCCTCGATGGCCTCGTGGGCGCCGCAGACCTCGCAACCCGCCGGTGAATCGACCTCGGCTGCAGCCAGTCGTGAGTCCGTGAAGTGCTACTTCTGCGGACTGGAGAAGCACCCCCGGAAACACTGCGCGGCCCGACAAGCTACCTGTTCCAGCTGCGGAAAGAAGGGCCACTTCGCCAAGGTCTGCAAGACAAAACCGTGAGCGGGATCGAGCAGCGCCACGTGCGAGATGTGGGGGTCGCCATCTTCCCTGCACACTGCCACCACGTGCGAGACATGGGGGCCGCCATCTTCCCTGCACACCGCCACCACGTGCGAGTCATGGGGGCAGCCATCTTGGTCGGTGCCCCCTCCCACCGCCTATGACCAACGGGTGCTCACGGGCCACCCCACCGCGCCGGACCAAGACAGCGACCCACCCTGGCTTCCGTGACCCTCGACCAAAGCGCTCCCCACCAGCTCGCAAGGTCAATGATGGACATCCTGGTGGAAGGGCACAGGACAAGCTGCCTGTTTGACACAGGCAGCACGGAGAGTTTTATCCACCCGGCCACGGGGCAGCATTGTGGGCTCATGATACGGCCGGTAAGTCAAAGGGTCACCGTGGCCTCCGGGTTGCATACAACAGACATCCAGGGGGGTTGTGTAACGACGCTAGTGGTACAGGGCACAGAATATCAGGACTTTAAGTTACTGGTCTTGCCTCAACTGTGTGCCCCTGTGCTGTTGGAGTTGGACTTCCAGAGCCACCTGAAAAGCGTGACAATGAAGTATGATGGGCCCCTCCTGCCAATTACTGTCATAAATCCCCTGTTTTGTACTGACCACATACACACACCGACCCGCGCATCCCACCCAACATCATGCCAACTGCCACACTACCGACACCACTTGCGGCCTCTCCACCCCCAGGATCCCTCCCCCACTGCTGTTCGCCAACCTGACCCCCGAGTGTAAACCCGTGGCAACTAAAAACAGGAGGGACAGCACGGGGGACAGAGCTTTCATTAAGTCGGAGGTGCAGCGGCTGCTTAGGGAGGGGGTCATTAAGGCAAGCACAAGTCCTTGGAGGGCGCAGGTGGTGGTTGTTCGGAACGGGGAGAAGAATAGGATGGTCGTGGACTATAGCTAGACCATCAATAGGTTCACGCAGCTCGACGCGTACCCTCTACCCCGCATCGCGGATATGGTCACTCAGATAGCACAGTACAAGGTGTACTCGACCATAGACCTAAAATCCGCTTACCATCAGCTCCCCGTCCGCCGGGAGGACCGCCCTTACACTGCCTTCGAGGCGGACAGCAGGCTTTATCAATTCCTGCGCGTCCCCTTTGGTGTCACGAATGGTGTATCTGTCTTCCAGAGGGCAATGGACCAGATGGTGGACCAGTGCCAACTGAAGGCCACGTTCCCATATCTGGATAGCATCACCATCTGCGGTCACGACCAGCAGGATCACGACAACAACCTCCAAAAATTTCTCCAAGCGGCCAAATCTTTCAACCTCACCTATAACAAGGACAAGTGTGTATTTGGGACCACCGGACTTGCTATCCTTGAGTGTGTCGTGGAGAATGGAGTCATTGGCCCTGACCCCGACCGTATGCGCCCCCTGTTGGAACTCCCTCTTCCCAATAACCTCAGAGCCTTCAAAAGGTGCCTGGGCTTCTTTTCATATTACGCCCAATAGGTCTCTAACTATGCAGACAAGGCCCACCCCCTGGTCAAGTCCACCACATTCCCCCTCTCTGCCGAGGCCCACACGGCCTTCAACTGCATAAAAGGGGACATTGCCAAAGCAGCAATGCATGCGGTGGATGAGGCCATTCCCTTACAAGTAGAGAGTGATGCCTCCGACTTTGCGCTGGCTGCTACCCTCAACCAGGCAGGAAGACCAGTGGCGTTCTTCTTCTGTACCCTTCAAGGCCCTGAAATTCGGCACTCTGCGGTAGAGAAAGAGGCCCAGGCCATAGTGGAAGCTATAAGGTACTGGAGGCACTATCTTGCTGGCAAAAGGTTCACCCTGCTAACTGACCAGCGCTCTGTCGCATTCATGTTTAATAATCAGCAGCGGAGCAAAATCAAAAATGATAAAATTCTGAGGTGGAGAATCGAACTCTCCTCCTACAACTATGACATCATGTACAGGCCTGTCATAGCCCTCCGATGCCCTATCCCAGGGAACATGTGCCATTGCGCAGATCGACCGGCTATACGCCCTACATGTAGACCTTTGCCACCCGGGAGTAACCCGGCTTTTCCACTTCGTGAAAGCCTGGAACCTGCCTTACTCCCTTGAGGAGATCAGGATGATGACCTGGGACTGCCAAGTCTGCGCAGAGTGCAAACCGCACTTCTATCGACCCGAAAAGGCACCACTCATCAAGGCCACCCGCCCCTTTGAGCGACTGAGTGTTGACTTTAAGGGCCCCCTTCCCTCCACCGACCGCAATGTGTACTTTCTTAACGTAATTGACGAGTACTCGCGGTTCCCCTTCGCCATCCCCTGCCCTGACACCACTACCACGTCAGTTATAAAAGCCCTGCACAAGCTCTTCACTCTGTTCGGATATCCATGCTATATCCACAGTGACAGAGGGTCCTCGTTTATGAGTGAATAGCTGTGCCAATATCTACTGGCTAGGGGAATTGCAACCAGTAGGACCACGAGCTATAATCCCCGGGGGAATGGACAGGTAGAGAAGGAGAATGGCACGGTGTGGAAAGCCACACTCTTAGCCCTCAGGTCAAAGGGACTGCCGGTCCCGCTGGCAGGAGGTCCTTCCCGAGGCACTCCACTCCATCCGCTCCCTGTTATGCACGGCCACCAATGCCACCCCCCATGAGCGGCTCTTTTCTTTTCCCAGAAAATCGACCACTGGAACCACCCTACCATCTTGGCTGACGTCCCCGGAGCCAGTGCTGCTCCAGAAACATGCGAGGAGCAAGAAATACTCCCCGATGGTTGAGAGGGTTCACTTACTTCATGCGAATCCCCAGTATGCCTACGTGGTTTTACCTGATGGGCGGGAGGACACGGTCTCCATCCGCGACCTGGCGCCCACAGGAGCTCCGGGCCCCTACCCTGAACACTCCGTGGTGACTATTGACCCCGTACCCACCAATGTATGTACCTACACGACACCGTGCACCCCAAACCCTATACAGACATCACACGACACTCCCATACCGGGCGCGACGCACACGCATGAGGGATTACCGATACCAAACGTGCTGGCACCTGAAGTCAGGCCAGAGCCAGCACAACCGCCATCGCCGGTGCTACGTAGATCACAGCGACGGACTCGACCGCCTGATAGACTTGACCTGTAAATATACTTCTTGTAAATATTGTCAGTCACTTCACCCCACAGGACTCTTTTTAAAAAAAGGAGGGGTGAATGTGGTAAACCGTGTATATATGTTGTAACTCGGTTACCTGTCTGGACACACACCTCTGCTGACTGCCCCTGTGGCTCCTCTGACTGCCCCTGTGGCTCCTCCCACAGAGTCCTGTATAAAGGTGTTCGCCTTGCCCCTCCCCCTCAGTCCGGGGGCAGACACTCACTGTGGAGGTCGTATTGTACAGCGAATAAAAGCCTTTCAGTATTTTACCAAACCTCAGTCTTTTGGAGTAATTGAAGGTGCTTCACATACACACCCCCATTTGTCAAAATCACTCATTCAAGCCTGGACAATTAGACGGGGTATTTGCAGTCTGGAGAGAGAGGGGTATCAAAACTTTCTTAGATCTGTACATCGATGGCCAACTTGCATCATTCACACAATTAAGCACTAAGTTCAACCTTCCAAATACATTTTTTTTGCTATCTCCAAGTCAGACACTACGTTAAGAAAAGGTGCCCACACTTCGAGCCTACTTCCACCATCCATCCCTTTCTTGAAAACCTCTTGCTCCCTCCAGACTCCACACAGTTAATATCAAAAGTTGTGAATTGCTTTACTCCTTTGGTCTCTACAGATTTTAGTAGGGAAGCCTGGGCCAGGGTCTTGAACTCGGAGATATCAGCAGAACCTTGGGAGGAGGCAATGTCCCGGGTTCACTGTTATTCTATTAATTCACGCTACAGGTTAATCCAGTACAAGGTGATGCATAGATTGCATTATTCAAAAACAAAACTGAATTGCACCTTCCCATCTGTGTCTCCTGAATGCGATAAGTGCCGCTCTGCTGAGGGCTCACTAGCACATCTTTTCTGGTTTTGTCCTACATTATGTAACTTTTGGACTGCAATTTTTGAGTGGCTCGCAAAAGTCTGTTCTAAGGACATTCAGACCAATCATGACCTCGGCATCTTTGGATGCTCTGCAGAGACTCCTGAGTTGCCCCACGACATGCAGGTTGCTCTGCATCTGGGAATGCTGGTGGCTAAGAAACTTATTTTTCTGACCTGGAGGTCTACTACTCGCACACTGGCTGAAGGAGATGTTGTCTATTATACAAATGGAAAGACTGCGTCTGCACAAACCCAATACACAGAATATACTTGAGTGAATATGGGGCCCCTTACTGTCTCAGTGTCATATTACCTCACACACATAGTGACCTTGACCTGTCGACTCTCATGAGTGGGTGTGGTGCCTAACCGGATTCCTTTATTCATTTTACTTTACGTTGCTTCCGTGATGTCACTATTGATCAACTCTTTTTCTGAAAGTTTAATTATGTAATCTTGTAAATTGTCTGGCAGCCTTTTTGTTTTTGTTTTTTTGATTTGTTTTGTCTGTGCTCCACCTAGAGCTGTATTTCCTTTGTATTGTTTTGTACGTCTTCAATATATTTTGTCTTTGTAAAACTGAAAATTGTAAATAAAATATTAAAAAAAAGCAGGCTTGGTGATGGAAGGCAGATTGTGGAAAGTTGTTTTGAGTTTGGAAGCCTGCGATCAGTACCACAGGAGTCTGGACTGGGACCCTTACTATATGTTATATACATTGCTGATTTGGAAATGAATGCAGGAGGCATGGCAAGTAAGTTTGCAGATGGCATGGTTATTGGTAGAGCTGTTGATAGCAAGGAGGGGAGTCGTGTACTACTGGAAGCTGAATTTCAGATGGTAAGATGGGCAAGGTAAAAGCTGATGGAATTTAGTCCTGGGAAGTGCAAAGATGTTGACCGTGGGAGGTCTAATAATGTAGAGTCCTCGAGAATATTTACAAACAGAATGACGTTGGTGTACAAGGATCCCAGGGAGTGTCAGCACAGGTACAGAAGGTGGTAAATAGGACACATTCTACCACTTACTATCTTATTTCAGACTCCCAGTACTTGATTATTTAATATTAGAACTATCCTCTTCTTGGTGGCAAAATGTACAAAGTATAAGTTCTTGATAAAGCAATAAATCATAACCCTTGCTTCATTTCACTGGCATAATTTTCCCTCCACTCTTTCTAGTACTGGTAAACGTCAAACAATATAGACCTGGAAGTTAGAGCTGTGTTTTTATTTTGGACAAATGTTTTCATTTTCATGTCCCTCGAATTGTGGAAAGGGTTTATGACAGGAAAAATAACCAAGGATTTAGAAATCCTTCCTTACAGATCTGGGAATGTACTGACCATATTGCTTATTGCTTCTGTTAGGTTAAAAATTAGAGCTTAATCTGGATAGGTGGGCATTTTTTGAAGATACAGAGACTGTGGGGTGACCTGTTAATGGTTTAAAAAAACCATGAGGAGCATAGCTATGGTGATGGTTACAGTAATTTTCCAGAGTATTTAAGGTGATAGGGGAAGAGTTTAAAGGAGATGTAAGGAGTAACTTACATTGTGGGCATATGGAACGAGCTTCCAGAAGTAGTAGTGGAAGCAGATATAATTACATCGGTTAAACAGGTACATCGATCGGAAAGGTTTAAAGGGATAAAGGCCTAATGCAGGAAGGCAGCTTATTTGTCGTGATGTTGGCCTGAGCGGCTTGAACTTCTGTGGTTGATAACTCATTTGTGAGAATAAATGCTGACACGCGAAGTGGTTTGTTATCTTAACACAGAGAGGTGTGCACAGTGCGTATGGATAACAGCACTGGAGGAGCAGGAATGTAGACACACAGGAGAATATGTAATGTTCTGTAACTGCAGGTGTGGATGAATCTGCTGTTCTAGTCCTTAGTAAATACAGATCAGATGGGAACTAAATTTCACTCACAGCAGCTTATTTAGGAGGCACAGGGAAAGGAAAAAATGCATGGAGGGGTAAGAGGCAACATTGATAAATGTGATATTGCAGTTCTTTATGGGTGTACATAATGGTTTCAAAGCTGAATCTCTCCCGTTGATGCTAAGGTTAAAAAAAGTTATGGCACTGCTGGGTTTTTAACGTAGAATGATAACAGAGAAAGGAAGGATTAAATAGGGATTTAAATTGCAGAGAAGTGTGAAATGACTAGAGTAATGGGACTGAAGTTCAATTATTCCAAGAGAGACATGGAGCGAAGTGTGCTGATGTGTAAAACAGAAATAGCAATATCTTAATATGTGCACAGGGGAGCTTGTTAAATACATTGATAATGCAAATATATGGTTAGTTGTGGAAAAGATGCTTGAAAAACCAAAGTTAAAACTAACTAATTTAGAAACTTAGGTGAGTTTAGAAGATGAACATCTCAGGTACAGAGGCAACCAAGTATGATAAACAATGGCAGATATTAATGGCATAAATAATCTCACCTGCAATTTTATTTCTGGGGAATAGCCTTAAACAGGGTATATGTTTGGAATACTGTGTGCAGCTCTCTACAGATCAGATGAGGGCTGATGAAGGATGGTCTCGAAAACAGCAGACGGTTAAGAAAAATGCAAATGTAAATATTCAGCTCTCTGATATGGATACTGTCTTCAGATTCCTTAGAATTTGCTGGAAAACTATGTCAGTGAGCAAGAGTTTGTAAAACTTGAGCATGTATGGGGAGAGGGGGCAGAAGATACGGCAAGCCTGCTATCTTTACTTACAGTCAGGCACTCATATCGTACTGGTTGTATGACTATATAAGATAAACACTGTTTTATCGCCACTTGAGGCTACCAAGTAATTAGCCATCTAAATCACGACATTAAGCTCTGGTGTCCGACACATTGTACTTCCTGCAATATGTGAGCTCTCCTTTCGGTTGAGCACTCTCCAAATGCCGGAGGAACTCAGCCGGCCAGGCAGCATTCATGGAAATGAATATGATAGTGTTTCAGGACTGAAGGGCTTGACTCTGATAATAATGTTGGAAGACTGCAGCAAGGCTAATTATCTGACAGAGCTGTATAATCTGGGACCTGGGTCATCAGGTTGCAGAATTATGTTCAATTTTACAGGACTCCCTGTATCAGGGTCTGGTAAAATAGAGAATAGTGGACTCAACCCAATACATCACAGGCACATTCCTCCCCACCATTGACATGAGGTGTTTCCTCAAGGAGGCAACATCCATCATCAAAGATTCTCTACCACGCCATCTTTTCAAAACTATCATCAGGCAGGAGATAGAGAAGTCAGAAATGGTACACCTCCAGGTTCAAGAAAGGCGATTTCCTTTCACCCATCTGGTTCTTGAACCAGTGAGCTCAGCCCTGATCACCAAAGAATCAGCTCTATTTATCTCATGTACATTGAAGCATACAGTGAAATATGTCGTTTTGTGTGTCAAATCAAATCGGCCAGGATTGTTCTAGGTACAGCCTGCAGCTGCTGACATAGCATGCCCACAACTTACTCAGCCTGATCCTAACTGTGCGTTTTTGGAATGTGGGAGGAGACCAGTGTAGAGGAAGCTCATACAGTCACAGGGAGAATGTACAGACAGTGGCAGGAATCGAACCCTGATCAAAGTTTCAGAGATATATTTAATGTCAGAGAAATGTATACAATATACATCCTGAAATGCTTTTTCTTCACAACCATCCACGTAAACAGAGGAGTGCCCCCAAAGAATGAATTACAGTTAAATGATAGAACCCCAAAGTTCCCCTCCCTCCTGCACGTAAGCGGCAGCAAGCAACGATTCCCCTCCCCCAACCAGCAAAAGAGAAAGCATCAGCACTCACCACCAAGTACTCAAGCGTGCGGCAAGGCAAAGGCAAAGACACAGACTTGCAGTTACCCCAGAGACTACATTGTTCACACGGCATTCGACATATCACAGGTTCTCTCTCTCTCCCTAATAAGGAAGAAAGATCTGTCTCTGTTTTCACAACGAGCGGGGAGACATAACAAACAACTCATTGGTTTACGATGTTAAAAGTCCTTTACGTCACTTTTTTTGAGCTCTGTGCCGAAAGTTCTCGAGTCTTTGGTCACACAGCCGTAGATCTTCCAACTTCCCTGATGACACACGGGTCTTCTGCCGTGACACCGACCTTTGATCCGCCCATCTCCAGAGCCCCGAGATCCTAGGCCTCCAAAGCTGAGCCGGACTCCTAGGCTGAGCCCTTGGCGTGACAAACAACGGCCAGTTATGGAACTCCGAGAACGGGTCCCATTCCCCCAAAGAACCGTAGTCAGCGTGTAACTCCAGGTCAGGTTCTTCAAAAGAACTCTGAAAGGGAAAAATAGAGATATTAAAGATAGAAATAGAGCTGCTTCCGAAGATGCAAGGAAAGGAGTCACTGTTTAGCGCCATCATTACTTTGCTCCCCCTCTGTAGAATGTTGTAGAGATTGGAGTTGTGTTTAGACAGGCAGTGTGCAAACCCTGGTCTAGCAACTAGAAGTGTCGTTATAGAGGAAACCTGTTGACTCCAGATAAGATGAGTGGCATTATCATTTGCATATATTTCCTGGTTACTTAATTGCAGATTTCTGATGTGCCAGGTAACTAGAGATACGAGGGGTGATATATAAGTTCGTGGCCTAAGGTAGAAAGAGATGAGTTATACAGCTCCCTTTACATGCACATGCAGTTCAACTCTGTGACTGATTATGCAGAAAGTTTGAAGTTAATAACTCATCAGGGATGATTGATAAAGTTCGTGGCCACTTTTTAAAAAAGGAGGGAGAGAGAAACCGGGGAATTATAGACCGGTTAGCCTAACGTCGGTGGTGGGGAAACTGCTGGAGTCAGTTATCAAAGATGTGATAACAGCACATTTGGAAAGCGGTGAAATCATCGGACAAAGTCAGCATGGATTTGTGAAAGGAAAATCATGTCTGACGAATCTCATAGAATTTTTTGAGGATGTAACTAGTAGAATGGATAGGGGAGAACCAGTGGATGTGGTATATTTGGATTTTCAAAAGGCTTTTGACAAGGTCCCACACAAGAGATTAGTGTGCAAACTTAAAGCACACAGTATTGGGGGTAAGGTATTGATATGGATAGAGAATTGGTTAGCAGACAGGAAGCAAAGAGTGGGAATAAACTGAACCTTTTCAGAATGGCAGGCAGTGACTAGTGGGGTACCGCAAGGCTCAGTGCTGGGACCCCAGTTGTTTACAATATATATTAATGACTTGGATGAGGGAATTAAATGCAGCATCTCCAAGTTTGCGGATGACACGAAGCTGGGCGGCAGTGTTAGCTGCGAGGAGGATGCTAAGAGGATGCAAAGTGACTTGGATAGGTTAGGTGAGTGGGCAAATTCATGGCAGATGCAATTTAATGTGGATAAATGTGAAGTTATCCACTTTGGTAGCAAAAATAGGAAAACAGATTATTATCTGAATGGTGGCTGATTAGGAAAAGGGGAGGTGCAACGAGACCTGGGTGTCATTATGCACCAGTCATTGAAAGTGGGCATGCAGGTACAGCAGGCGGTGAAAAAGGCGAATGGTATGCTGGCATTTATAGCAAGAGGATTCGAGTACAGGAACAGGGAGGTACTACTGCAGTTGTCCAAGGCCTTGGTGAGACCACACCTGGAGTATTGTGTGCAGTTTTGGTCCCCTAATCTGAGGAGAGACATCCTTGCCATAGAGGGAGTACAAAGAAGGTTCACCAGATTGATTCCTGGAATGGCAGGACTTTCATATGAAGAAAGACTGGATGAACTGGGCTTGTACTCGTTGGAATTTAGAAGATTGAGGGGGGATCTGATTGAAACGTATAAAATCCTAAAGGGATTGGACAGGCTAGATGCAGGAAGATTGTTCCCGATGTTAGGGAAGTCCAGAACGAGGGGTCACAGTTTGACGATAAAGGGGAAGACTTTTAGGACCGAGATTAGGAAAAACTTCTTCACACAGAGTGGTGAATCTGTGGAATTCTCTGCCACAGGAAACAGTTGAGGCCAGTTCATTGGCTATATTTAAGAGGGAGTTAGATATGGCCCTTGTTGCTACGGGGATCAGGGGGTATGGAGGGAAGGCGGGTGCAGGGTTCTGAGTTGGATGATCAGCCATGATCATAATAAATGGCGGTGCAGGCTCGAAGGGCCGAATGGCCTACTCCTGCACCTATTTTCTATGTTTCTATGTTTCTAAGGTGGAAAGAGATGAGTTATTAACTTCAAACTTTCTGCATAATCACTCAAAGAGTTGACCTGCATGTACATGTAATGAAAGCTGTATAACACATCTCCTTCTACCTTAGGCCACAGACTTATCAATCACCCATCTGTGGACACTTTCTGGAGGTCCAAGACCGTATGCTCCACGACCGCTGGACTAAGAGTGCCAATGTAGGAGGGGACGATGTTGAAAAATAAATGTGCTAGGTTTTCTAAAATTGACTCCTTCTACCTTAGGCCACAAACATATTAATCACCCCTTGTAAGTCTTGCATCAGTAAAATATACTCTACTGAATATTTACTGGACAAAACATCCTCATGACATCATCTGTTTTCCAGTTTTGCTGTAGAATTGCGAGGATTGAAGAACTGCTGCCCAGATCAGTTAATTATTGCTTATTTAAGCTCTGTGATTGTCTGAAGATGCTTGTATTATGTGACAGCAGTTAATTCATAGCCTGGATACAATCCTTATAGCTCTGCTGGGGACTAAATTACATCTTTCAGACCAGAGCCACAGTGTGATTAAACTAGCAAGCTCTGCAAGCATGACAAGTGGGTCGAACAGATGGCCTTCTCCTTCACGGTCGTTATGCGCTCTTGGGACTTGACAAGGTTGTTACATTTACAAAATATTTTGGTCTATCTATTTACAAGTAATGTACAACATTAGTGGTATAATATTAGAAATAAATTGGCTTAGGTGTAGGATTTTAATTAATTTTTGAATTCCCCATGTGTTAATGGATTAATACCAGGATTTTGGTAAATATGCATCTGTGGTCCAGAAATCTGCGTCGATTTAGAACATTCCTTGCCCTTGAGATATGATGTCATGCATTGATGACTATCTTGTAGAAGGAGGCATGTCGAACTGCTTTTGAAAGCCAGGTAACCTGCTGAACCAAAACATGGAAAGGATGCATGTTATCCTGAGCACTGAGGCAGTGAACACAACTCATACTGTCACATTATTAACTCTTTGCTCGTCCAGTGTTCCGATGGTGATTCCACTGGATTTCTTTAAGATAGTGCTTTGGAACTTTTCAGGTTTATTTAGCAGGAAGATGTGGCTTTGGTTTAAAATGCAACAAAAAACGGCAATTTTTATGTCAGCTTTTATGACTTCCCAAGGTTAAGTCAAAATACACAGCCTTTCTTATTCAAACAACAGAGTCATGAAATTGCAGAGTCATAGAGCACTGAACTAGGCCCTTTGGTCCACCTATCAAGGGTCCTGTCTAAGCTAGACCCAGTTGTCCAAGTTTGGCCTAGGTCCCTCTAAATCAGTGGTTCACAAACTTTTGGGTTACCGCCCCCTTGGCTCCCGGACCACAACTCCAGCACTCCCCTTTCTCCTTCTGGCAAGTACATACAACGATAAATAACAGTGAAAGAAAATAGGAACTGAAAATTGAAAGTAGTGACAAATAATTACAAAAAATTTTTCAAATCTATTTAAACCTACAAATAAAATTATTTCTTTATTTAATTACCATAGAAACTATTTTCCTCAACAACTTTCGAGTATACATTAGTGGTCAAGCTATTCACTACTTCATACACACAAGAAAATCTGCAGATGCTGGAAATCCAAAGCAACACACACAAAATGCTGGAGGAACTCAGCAGGTCAGGCAGCATCTACGGAAAAGAATAAACAGTCAACGTTTTAGGCTGAGACCTTACTTCAAGACTGGAAAGGAAGGGGGAAGACATCAGAATAAAAAGGTGAGGTGAATGGAAGGAGGATAGTGAGAAGGTGATAGGTGAAGCCAGGTGGGTGGGAAGGATAAAGGGCCGGAGGAGAAGGAATCTGATAGGAGAGGAGGGTGAACCACTGGAGAATGTGAAGAAGTGGGGACCCGGTAGAAAGTGATAGATGGATGAGGAAAGGTAAGAGGCCAGAGAGGGAAATAGAAGGGGTGGGGTAGGGATAAAAAACTTTTTACTGGAAGAGGAAATTGATATTCACGCCATCGGGTTGGAGGCTACCAAACGGAATATAGGCGGCACAAGAGGAGGAAATGGACCAACATTTTGGAATAGAAATGGGAATAGGAATTAAAATGTTTGGCCACTGGGAAGTCTCACTTTAGGCAGATGGAGCAGAGGTGCTTGATGAAGTGGTCACCCGATTTACGACAGGTCTCACCAATGTAGAGGAGGCCGTATTGGGAGCACCGGATACAGTAGATGATCCCAACAGGCTCACAGGTCAAGTGTTGCCTCACCTGGAAGGACTGGCTGGGGCCCTGAATGGAGGTGAGGGAGGAGGAGAATGGGTAGATGTATCACTTGGACTGTTTGCAGGGGTGAGTAATGGGAGAGAGATTAGTGGGGAGGGACAAATGGACAAGAGAAACGTGGAGGAGTGATCCCTGAAGAAATTGAAGGGGGGCGGTGTGGTAAAGGTATATTTAATGGGAGTCCTGACGAAGGGTCTTGGCCTGAAACGTCGACTGCACCTCTTCCTAGAGATGCTGCCTGGCCTGCTGCGTTCACCAGCAACTTTGATGTGTGTTGCAAGGTATATTTAATGGTAGGATCTCTTTGAAGATGGCGGAAGTTGCGGAGCATAATGTGTTGGATACAGAGGGTTACAGGCTGGTAGGTAAAGACAAAAGGAACATTATCACTGTTACGCTAGTGGGAAGATGGGGTGAGTGTGGATGTTCGAGAAATGGAGGAGGTACGGGTGAGGACAGCAACAATAGTGGAGGAAGGGAAAACCCATTCTTTGAAGAAGAAGAACATCTCTGACGAGCTGGAAAGGAAAACCTCATCCTGAGAGCAAATTCATGGGAGGCAAAGGAACTAGATAAGGGACGGTGTTTTTACAGGAGATAGGGTGGGAAGAGCTATAGTCAAGATAAACATGGGAATCAGTATGTTTATAAAATATGTTGGTTGGCAGCTTGTCTCCAGAGATGGAGACAGAGAGATTGAGAAAGAGGAAGGAGGTGTCAGAAATGGACCAAGTGAATTTAAGGGCAGGGTGGAAGTTAGAGCAAAGTTGATAAATTGACGAGTTCAGCATAGCTGCAGGAAGCAGCACCAGTGAAGTTGTCAATATAGTGGAGAAAGAGTTGGGGAGTATTGCCATGGAAGGTTTTGAACATGGACTGTTCTACCTGGCCAAAAAAGTAGGCAGGCATAGCTGGGGCCCATGCAAGTGCTCATGGCTATCACTTGAGTTTGGAGAAAATGTGAGGAGCCAAAGGAAAAGTTGTTGAGGGTGAGGACCAGTTCTGTCAGATGGAGGAGGGTCAGGGATTGAACCAAGGAGGATAGAATGGAATCGAGTTCAGTGGGCAGGAGCAGGCAGAGACAATAGGCCTACCCAGATAGTCAGGTTTGTCGATCTTGGGGAGGAGGTAGAAGCGAGCAGTGCAGGGTAAAGGAACAATGAGCTTGGTAGCAGTGGATGGGAGTTTCCCAATGTTGGTGAGATCAGTGATGCTGTCAGTTTTCTCATGATCGGGAGTGGGGTCTCCTTCCAGGGGTAGGTACGAGGAGGTGTCTGAGAGTTGCCAACTAGCCTCAGCAAAGTAGAGGTCAGTGCATCACACTACAGCAGCACCACTTTGTCTGTGGATTTCATAGTAATTTGGGATTGGTGCAGAGAGTGTGGATGCCAGCTCACTACTTTTTCACCTTCCAGTGAGATGGGTGGGCTTGCTGCAGTGATATCAGCTTCTCAGCATCAGGGTGAACGTCACTCGGAAGAAGTCTCAGATCCCCACATTCAGTAATTTGCAGCCTGTTTCTTTGCTTTAAAGGAAGTTGGATGATGGCACTGAAACCGTGTCCAACCAAATATGATGCTGGAAAGGCAATAAAGAGCGTTTTGACCTTTTTCCACAGTGCAGGATTATGTTCAATGATTTCTTTCTGCAAGACTTGATAAGATTTTTTTGAATCTTAGCTTCAGCCCAAATTCACTTGCAGTGAGATCAGTTCTTCCCCCATCCTTCCTGTTAATTCCCCATTGCAAGTGTTCTGGATTGGATTTTTTACCCAGTCGGGAACTTGGATCGAGAGGAGATCCTGAAATCTCTCTGACATGTCTATGCAGCTCATCAGTTGGGCACAGGTATTTTTTTTTACTGCTGTGATGACGGTATTTAATGATCTGTGCAGCTGATCACTTAGATTTTTTGCAACAAGATTTTTTCTGTGAATTACACAGTGAATTGTTAGGTACAGCTTTATGTTCAGTATCGTTTTTTTCAAGAAAGTAATAACCCCAGAGTGGAATCCTGTTATTGATGGTGCTCCATCTGATGCACAAGCAAGATTGTTGCTGAGTGAAATGTCTTTCCCTTTGAAAAATTGCTCAACAACCTGAAATATTGACTCCCTCTTTGAATCTGTTTCTCGACCCCTTGTAAGTAACAACTCTTGAACCATACTTTCACCTTTTATGAAGTGAACATAACCAAGAAGCAAAGATTTGTTGCCTATGAAAGTTGACTCAACCAACTGCAGAGCAAATTGTGTTACCCTAGGTATGTCATAGTCATAGAGAAGAACAGCACAGAAAGAGGCCCTTCAGCCCATCTACTCCATGCCAAACCATTTAAACTGCCTACTCCCATCAATCTGCACCAGGACCATGACTCTCCATATTCCTACAATCCACATACCTATCCAAACTTCTTCTAAACATTGAAATCGAGCTCACATGTACCATTTGTGCTAGAAGCTTGTTGACACTCTCATGATCTTCTGAATGAAGAAGTTTCCCTTCAGGTTCACCTTACCCAAATATTTATATATTCATTTCTTTAGAACACCTTCCAATCACTTTCCCACATCTGATATCAGACTCACCCATCTTTAACTTCCTGGCTTTTGCTTAGAATCTTTTTTTAAACACTGGAACTACTTTTGTTATCCTCCAATTCTCTGGTACCTCTCGTTGCTAAATATGTCTGCTAGGGCTCCAGCAATTTCTGCACTTGACTCCAGTAGGGTCTAAAGGAACACTTTGTCAGGCCCTGGGGATTTATCCACCCTGATTTACCTCAGGATAGCAAACACCTCCTCCTTTGTTATCTGTACAGGGTTGATGCCACTTTGCCTCACTTCGATAGGCTCTGTATCCATCTCCTGATGCAAATAATTCGCTCCCCCATCTGTTTTAGCTCACACAAGGATTACCACTCTGATCTTCCAGTGGACCAATTTTCTCCCTTGCATTCCTTTTTCTCTTAACATATCTGTAGAATCCCTTAGGATTCTCCTTCACCTTGTCTGTTAGAGCAACTTTATGACTTCTTTTAACCTTCCTGATTTCTTTCTTAAATGTTGTCTTGCACGTTTTGCACTCCATAAGCACCTAATTTGTTCCTACTTACCTACCTCTGCTAACACCTCCATTTTTCTCTTAACTAGGGCCTTAATGTCTCTTCAAAACCAAGGTTCTCTACACCATATACAGCGGGCAGCGCTGAGTGTGGGCAGCAGCGTGGGACGGCTTTGGCTCAACAGGCTTCGGTGTGAACCGGCAGAGGCAAGGGTAGGTTCCGAATTTCAGTTCTGGGTATGACTCTAAACTGCAACCGGTGATGAGGCTCTGGTTGGGGATTTTCAGAGCTTTGGGGAAAGTGGAGTTACCCCTTAGTCATTCATTGCCTGCAGGGCCGCTCTAACCCGAAATGGTAGCACCTGGCAAGGGTTCCTGCTCAAGATACGAGCGAAGGCCAAAGGCAGATCCGGCAGGTTCAGTAACTGAATTTATGACGGAAAAGGCGGATGAGCTAGAACCTCAAATGTCAATAGCTGTAGTATAGGCGGATGAACATTTGGGAAGAGAAGTGGCGATTTCTTTATTTCGCCTAATGGTAGGCAACAGCAAATCACCATTGCAATTTGCTAAGAAAACCATGGTCAAACTTACAAAATGTATCACACAACAACAGCGTCAAGAGGATATTCAAGACAACTCTGAAGATGTTTCGCTCACTAGGGTTGATTCTGGGCAGCAGGGGATCCCCGACTGTCATCAAGCTACTGCTCATAAAATCCAAGTAACACGAAAGAAAATTATTGACACTTGGATTGTAAGAACCCTATATCAAGCAGGAAGATTGGACAATGTGATAAATGAAATGAAAAGACTAAAGATTAACATCATGGAATTCTTATGGATGAGAACATGGCAAAAAGTGTTTTAGGACATTGGGCAATATCAGAAAGAATGCTCCTTGTTAGATTCAGAGGACAACCATTTGATTTAGCAATTATACAGATATATGCACCAACAACAGATGGAACAAATGAAGATATACAGTAGATAAATTCTATGAAGAGCTTGAACAAGCAAAGAATGGATGCAAATCTCAAGATATTGTTTTTGTCATGGGAGATCTAAATGCTAAAGGAGGACAAGGTGCTGATGGAAATACCACAGGAAAACTTGGACTAAGGGAAAGAAATGAAAGAGGTGAGAAATGGGTTGAATGATGCAAGATGAATAATCAGGTCATTATGAATACCTTCTTTAAAAACCACCCAAGATGCTTGTGGACCTGGAAAAGTCCAGGTGATAACACTAGAAATGAAATTGACTTTATTACTATAAACCAAAGATTTCGAAACTTAGTGACTCAATGCAAAATATATCCAGGTGCAGACTGTAATAGTGACCATAACCCAGTAGTATGTTATGTAAAAGTAAAACTTAAAAAACTAAAGAAGCAAAAACCTGAACAATCCCTTGACTACTTGCAATTAATTAAAGAAGAAAACTTAAGACAAAAATTTACAATTGAAGTAAGGAATAGATTTCAAAGTCTAGAAATAGAATCTGTTGAAGATGATAGCAATCATATAGAAATGAAGTTTAACTCTCTAAATGACGCCTTGGTAGAATCAGCAAAGTCAGTGATTCCTAAAAAAGAAAAAAGCACAAAGAATAAATGGATATCAGATGAAATCAAAAATCTAATGGAAGAAAGGAGTTGGAAGAAAGCAAATCCTATGGAATATGAGTCCTTAGATAAAAAAGTTAAAAACTTATGTCAAAAAGCCAACGAAGAATGGTTAAACCGGGAATGTGAGTAAATAGAAAGAATCCTTATTACTGATTCAAAAAAGTTACATCAACAAATCAAGAGTATCACTGGTAAAAAGCTCCTCTGTTCTTCAGGTGGATGTTTGAAAGCAAAGGACGGTACCATTATCATGAAAAAAGATGAGATTGTGAACAGATGACTGAGTATATTCAGGAATTGTTTGAAGATCGAGGCGATAAATCAGAAATTAAGAAAAACATTAACGATCCAAGTATTTTAAAATCTGAAGTTTGTAACGCAATAAATAAGATGAAGAAAGGAAAGGCAGCAGGTCCTGATGAATTAGAAATAGAACAAATTATTGCCCTTGAAGATTATGGAATTGAAAAACTTACTGATTTAATCAATAACATTTATGAGACTGGAATAATACCAGAAGAGATGAAAAAATCAATATTTCTTTTAGATTATGAAGACGTGTAGTCCCCTTTTATTGTCATTTAGTAATGCATGCATTAAGAAATGATACATTATTTCCTCCGGTGTGATATCACAAAACACAGGACAAACCAAGACTGAAAAAACTGACAAAACCACATAATTATACATATAGCTACAATAGTGCAACAATACCATAACTTGATGAAGAAGTGTGTGAGCACAGTAAAGTTCAAAGTTTCTCAAATGTCCCATATCTCACGCAGACGGGAGAGGGTAAAGAAAAACTCTCCCTGCCATGCCGACACAATCCGACTCTGAGTCATCCGAAAACTTTGAGCACTGATCAGCTGTCTGACACCGAGTACTGAGCGCCATCTCTGCCGAAAGATTCGACCTTCTTCTCGGTCGCCAAAAGCAGGTAAGGCCTGGAATTTTGAGACCTACCCGCCAAAAGATTCCCGACCACACAGTAATGACAGCAGTGGATGGGCGTTTCAGAAATTTCTCCAGATGTTCCTCTGTGATTTCACGTCCAATCTCCATCAAATCAGAATTGTCCACGGCCACTATTTAACAGATACAATATCATTTTTCACCGGAGAGCTGCGCACACGCAGGCGTGCTGCCATCTTATCACTCTTCCTAAGAAAGCTGGAGCAATAGAATGTGAATTACATAGGACCATAAGTTTGATGAGTCATATCACCAAGATACTTTAAGAATTTTGATGACAAGAGCTAAAATTAAGATACAAGCTGAAATAGGCAAAGAACAATGTGGTTTTGTGAAAGACAAAGGTACAAGAAACACAATATTGATGTTAAGGATACTATCAGAGCTAGCTATTCAAGTGCAAAAAGATTTGTTTGTTTTATCGACTACACAAAAGCATTTGATGAAGTGAAGTACAATAAGTTATTTGAAATATTACAGAAAACTCTAGATCTAGATTCAAAAGACTTCCGCTGAATCAGATATCTGTATTGGGAACAAATTGCCGCTGTACGAGTAGATGGAGAAGTGAGTCAGTTTATGAAAATCAAAGGGAGGTGTTAGAAAAGTGTATGTTTTCTCCCCTGACTTACTTAATGTATACAGTGAAACAATATTACAAAAAATAAGAGACATCTTGGGAATCAAAGTCGGCAGTGAAAACATCAATAATTTCAGATATGCAGATGACACTGTGTTAATTACAAGTACGGAGGAAGAACTACAAAACTTAGTTGATATAATTGTTGAAGAAAGTGCAAAAATGGGAATACCTATCAATTCCAAAGGGACAGAATGTATGGTGATATCCAAAAAGACGGAGAATCCTATCTGCAGACTGAGAATAAACAGGAAAGACATAAAACAAGTACAGAACTTTTGCTACTTAGGAAGCTGGGTGACATCAAATGGCAGGTCGACTTGGACATCAAAAGAAGAATAAGGATGGCAAAAGACACCTTTACGAGAATGAAGAGTATATTGACCAATACTAAACTAGGCATGACAACCCGCCTCAGAGAGCTGAAATGTTACATTTATCCAGTTATGTTATATGGCTCAGAATGTTGGACAATACCTAGTAACATGAGGAAACAAATTGTAGCAACAGAAATCTGGTTTTTGAGGAGGATGCAAAGAATATCATGGATGAAACGAATATCTAATGAGGATGTCATGAACAGAGCAAACACAAAAAGAGAAATAATGTATGAGATCCCTCTCGATCAGTCACTTCTAAAACAATGGAACCCCGCGATATGGAGCTGCCAGTCCTGTCCCTCGTGCCACCAAGTCTCACTAATGGCTACGACATCCAAATTCCAGTTGATCCATGCCTTCCCGACAATACTGGTTGCATTGAAATATACACAGCTCAGGATATTAGTTGCACCATGCTCAACCTTTTGATTCCTGACATTGTCTGAGGTCTCCACAACCTCTCCACTGATTGTTCTGGCACTCTGGTTCCCATCCTCCTGCAACTCCAGTTTAAACCCCACTGTGCAGCATTAACAAACCTTCCCACTAGGATATTAGTCCCTCTCCAGTTCAGATGAAAACTGTCCCTTCTGTACAGGTCCCACCTTCCCTGGAAGAGAGCCGAATGAGCCCTCCCTCATACAACGAGTCCTTCGCCATGTGTTAAACTAAATGAACTTCCTATTT
Organism: Mobula birostris; assembly: GCF_030028105.1. NCBI lineage: Eukaryota > Metazoa > Chordata > Chondrichthyes > Myliobatiformes > Myliobatidae > Mobula > Mobula birostris. The sequence continues at coordinate 102,370,656 of NC_092373.1, read as the reverse complement.
CTGGCCTCACTAACACAAGGCAAGGGTAGCAATTCTGAGATCACAACCCTGGAGGTCATGCTCTTTAAGAAGTATGTAACTCCCCAAACTCCCTACACAGATCCTCGTCACTCATTCTACCCATGTTATTGGTACCTACATGAACCATGACCACTGCCTGTTCAGTCTCCCACTTAAAGATGCTGACAGTCAATCCGAGATGTCCCAAACACTGGCATCTGGGAAGCAACATTCCATCTGGGAATCTTGTTTTCATCCACAGAACCTCCTGTCTGTCCCCTAACTAATGGATCACCTATCACCACAGTGCGCCTCTTCTCTCCCATTCCTTTCTGAGTCTCAGAGGAAGACTCAGTGCCAGAGACCCGACCGCTGTGACTTTTCTCTGTTTTGTCATCTCCCCTGACAGTATTGAAAGTGATATACCTGTTGTTGAGGGGGCTGGCCACAGGGATATTCTGCACTGGCTCCTTAACCTCTTTCCCCTTCCTGACTGTCACCCAGTCTCCTGTGTTCTGCACCTTGGGCGAAAATACCTCTCTATATGTCCTATCTATCACCCCTTCTGTCTCCAGGATATTCTAGAGTTCATCCACTTCCAACTCCAACTTCTTAACGCGGATTGTTAGAAGCTGCTGCTGGATGCATTTCTCGCAGTTGTAGTTTTCAGGGGCACTGGAGGTCTCCCTGCCTTCCTACATCCCGCATAAAGAGTATTCAACTATCCTGCCTAGCACCTCTATTGTCCTAACTGAGCAGATATAAAGATGGGAAGGAAAAAATAACTTAACTTAGAGATTTTCCTTTCTTTACTTTCTGTGACTGAAGCCTCTCTGCTGAGGCCTTGAAGAGCTAAAGCCTCGAGATCACCACTCTGACTCTGTCCACTCAGACGACTGCAATTGCAATGATTACTGCTGCACTTGCCCTTGCCTTCCTTTAATTCGCTCATCAATCCCCAATGTCGATTGGTTACTGATCAATGCTCAATTATGGTGCCTCAATCTGCTGTCTCCTCTTTCTGCTCATCCAGTGGATCTGGGTGCAATCTCTTCCTCTGAAACATCTGATGTCCGGTTTGGTCACTGGTCAAAGCTCAATTATGATACTGCAATCTACTGCTGTGATCTACGGCTGTAGTCCACTGCTGCCTTTTTCTACTCAGGCAGTGGACCCTCTTCTCAAACTTCTGACGTCTGCATTGGTCACTGGTCAAATCTCAATGTTGCCTACTGTATCTTCCACATTCTCAGACATTTCATTTATTTGTCTTTGAACAGAGCTGCAGCTGTGCAGAATCATCTTAATTATTTGGTCTTGTGACTTATGCAAAACTGTACTTAGAACCTCCTTACTGCTGGCAGAATCAGTCTTCTCCAATTGTGTGGGGGTTTCCAGACTTAGCAATGAGCTATGAAATGTTCTATGAAGCATCGCTGTATTAAAGAGCCGGCAAACATATTTTGAAATGTTTTCCATTTCTGAATATTTTCATGAAGTGACTGAAAATAAGCCAAATTCTTGTTTACTTTATCAGAGTGAATTCTCTTCAAATGTTCAAGGAGCCTGAACGGTTTCATTGCCTTATTTGAAAAAAAATATTTTCACACAACAGACACCTTGGTTGCTGTTGGTTGCTTGGTGCTGGTATAAATCCGTATTTCAGATACTCTACACTATACTCTCTACACTTCTTTTTCGTTTGATCTGTATCTGCTATTTTCATTATGGATTAACAACCACGATCAATCATCTATTGCTTAAGTCCAACCTGAAGTGCTGCGATCAATAATAGGGTAAGTTATTGCATCATAATAGATAGGTAAAATGACTCTCTGCCTGAAGGTATGTAAAGTGGCAGAGTGATATCTCATTTGGGCCATGGGCTAGAGAAATGTTGTCAAGATCATTCGAAAAGGCAGATTCTGAACTTTACCCCATTGAACACCACACCTTAGTTCACAGTAACTGTGTCACTGTATGATTAGAGTATGGGAATCCTACTAGCTAACACTGTACCACAGTAGCGAATGGCAATAATGCACGGGCTGGGCCCTGAAATAACACAAATTCTTCAGTCCAGATTTCTCATGATATGCCAGATATAGAAGTGCCATATTGCTTTTTAACAACTGTAATACACTTTGAGCAAAGTCTAAGAGAATGGTGGGTTTACAGGAGATGAGCTGATTGTAATCAATCCTGAGACACTGAGGATCAAATGCCTAAATAAGTAAGTTAAACCTGTAATCCCTCAGCTTCCCTCTTGCTACTGAGTGCCCCTCCACCATCTCCTTTATCTTTATTTCCCTCTTAGAATCTCTCACAACCCGCAGTGAGGCAATATCACCCACTTTGGGAACTACTGCTCTAAGCCTTTCCTATCCAACTACTTTTTAAATGTCGTTAATATTGTGCTTTCATTTTAGCAAAATGTTAACACTAGGTTTTGGTTGACACTCAAAAATTCAGTGCTGAGAGAATGAGAGAATGTTGAACCATCAGTGCTACCTGTGAGTCAAATAGAATCGAAAATGATCTCTTGGCCTCCTGAGTCTACAACGTCTGTCAAACACTCCTCTGCCATTATCTAATCTATACTACTTACATTCCCAACAACTCTCTCCAGATTTTGCCACTCACTTTCACAACAGGAGATATCTATAGTGGCCAATTAACTAACTAATCTGCCCATTCTTGGAATAAGAAAATTGGAGCACACAGTGGAAACGGACATTTTCCCAAGGAGAATGTGTGAACTCCAGACAGGCAACACCAAAGGTCAGATCATCAGAGCTGTGAGACAGCAGAGCTACTGGCCTTTAATCCAAACCTCAAACGTCTTGCTTAAGTGAAATGAAATGACTTGGCAAAACTGTGGCTTGGAGAGGATGAACCTGCAAACCAAGAATTAGAGCAAACTGAATCTTCTCTTTGGCAAATGACATACAGTAGCCCTGCTCTCTCTGTTAAAACAAGTCCATCAAATAACTCCTATTTAAAAGGAAACCAGGTGGCTAAAGAACATTCACAAAAGTCCTCCAAGTTCCAGACCACCTGAGAGCATCCTCAAGAGAAATTTAAAAACGCAAAGGCCTCCCATCCCATGATCCTTTCCCTTCTCCAGCCTTGTATCCCTTTTGACAATCAACTTTCCAGCTCTTAGCTCCATCCCTTCCCCTCCTGTCTTCTTCTATCATTTCCAATCTCCCCTCCCCCTCCCACTTCCAAATCTCTTACTATCCCTTCTTTCAGTTAGTCCTGACGAAGGGTCTCGGCCCGAAATGTCGACTGTACGTCTTCCTGTAGATGCTGCCTGGCCTGTTGCGTTCACCAGCATTTTGTGTGTGTTGCTCAAGAGAAATTGCTTTGTTTGTTCATATCAATGACAGCAGAGTTGGAAATATATACTGTAATACATTGATTAGTGTTTGCTAAACAGATAGGTTGGTTGGCATTTTGGACGAAAGTTTAATCTGAATACACAACTGATGAAAAATCTTTCTCAAAGCATTTCTTGCAGAAACCAACTTAATATTCAGCTTTATTTTCATTCAAGATGTCATTGAACATAGAACACAGAACATAGAACAGTACAGTACAGGAGAGGTCCTTCAGTCCACAATGTGATAATAAACCAGATTCTGATTCTGAGTAATTAGTAATGAAATGGCCAACTAAACTAATAATTTATGCCTACACAATATCCCTATCCCTCCATTTTCCCCACATTTGTGTGCCTCTCTAAATGTTTTTTAAAAGTCCTTAATATATCTGCCTCTCTCACCACCACAGGCAGGACATTCCAGGCACCCACCACTCTCTGTGTAACAAAAACTTACCCCTCACAGCTTCTTTCAAAATTACACCCCGCCCCCCACTTTCAATGCATGCCCTCTGGTATTAGACATTTCAACCCTGGGAAAAAGATACTGTCAGCATACTCTATCTATGGCTCTCATAATCTTATAAACCTCTATTAGATCTCCCCTTAGCCTCTGTTGCTCCAGAGAAAACAACCCAAGTTTGTCCAGCCTCTAATCCAGGCAGTATTCTGCTAAACCTGTCCTGCACCATCACCAGTTCTGGGGCTAACTAGGGTGTTATAAAACTGTATCTAACTTCCTGACTTTTGAACTCAATGCCTTGACTAATAAAAACAAGCATGCCATACACCTTCTTAACCATCCTATCAAGTTGTGTAGCCGCTTTTAAGGAGCTATGAACTTGGACCCCAAGATCCCTCATTTAACCTGTTAAGGTGCAACACTTCACATTTGTCTGGATTAAGCTCCATCTGCCATTTCTCCACCATACCTGCAACTGATCTATATTCCACTGTATTCTTTGCCAGCCATATACACTATCAACAACACTACCAATCTTCATATCATCTAAAAACTCACTAACCCACCCATCTATATTTTCGTCCAAGTCATTTATATACATCACAAACAGCAGAGGTCCCAGCACAGATCTCTATGGAACACCATTAGATACAGACCTTCAGCTAAAATAAGACCTTTTGACCACTACCTTCTGTTTTCTATAGACAAACCAGTTCTGAAACCAAACAGCCCATTTGCCTGGATCCCATGCATCTTAATTTTCTAGATGAGCCTCTCAAGAGGGACTTTGTCTTAGTAACATCAATGTAGACAACATTCACAGCTCTAACTTCATCAGTCATCCTTGTCACCTCATCAAAAATCTAAATCAAGTTTGTAAGACACGATTTGCTCCGCAGAAAGCCATGTAGGTTCTCCATAATTTGGCCATGGTTTTCCAAATGCTTATAAATACTATCTCTATGATTTCTCTCCAGTAACTTCCCTAACACTGATGTGAAATTAACCACTCTATAGTTTCTAGTTCCCTTCTTGAACAATGGAACTACATTAGCTACTCTCCAGTCCTCCAGGACTTCGCCTGTGGATGGAGAGGACACTAAGATATTCGTTGAGATCCCAGCAATCTCTTCACTTGCCTCTCTCAATCACCTGGGGTATATCCCATCAGGTCCTGGGAACATCCACCACAATTCTCTTTAAGAGACTCAACACTACCTCCTCTTTTACTTAGAAATGCCCCAGCATATTAATACTCTCAGCACTGATCTCTCTACTGTCCATGTCCTTCTCCTTTGTAAATACTGATGAAAGATATCACCTACGTCCTTTTCATCCAAGCAAATGGTCCCCCATTTATCACTGAATGGTGCCACCCTCTCCCTAGTTATCCTCTTGCTTCTGATGTATGTATCAGATGACTTGGGGTTCTCTTTAATCCTACTTGTCAAGGACTTTCAATAGCCCCTCCTGGATTTCCTAATTCCCTTCTTGACTTCTTTTTGGCTTCTTTATAATCTCAAAGGCTTCCTAAGTTTTACATACTTTTCCTTTTTTTCTTCTTGACTAAATTCATCACCTCCCTCAACATCCAAGGTTCACTTACGTTGTTCTCGTAATTGGCCCTGCTTCAATTTAATACTCTTGTGCAAGGTCCACTTATCTTTAGTTACAGCTAATTTACAGTTTAAAGATTTGTGGTCTCTATTCCCTAACTGTTCACCCACTGAAATGTTGGTCACCTAGCCAGGCTCATTACTCAACACCAGGTCAGGTACAGCTCTACCTCTTGTTCGACTAACTGCATATTGATTTTAGAAACCCTCTTGGATGCATCTACCAAATTCTGTCCCATCTGAACCTCTTGCACTCAGAAGGTCCCAGTGCATATTAGGGAAGTTAAAGTTCCCCCATGACAACAACCCTATTGTTTTTACACTTTTCCTTAATCTTCCTGCATATCCAGTTTGCAGTTGGTGATTATACTCTTCCTATTTGTGAGTTCCACCTAATACAGAATCTGGATGAACCCTCCATTATGTTTTTTTCTGAGTGCTGCTGTAATATTGTCCCTGGTTAGTAGTGCAATTCTTCCCCCCCCCCCCCCACCCTTTAACCTCTCTCTATCTTTTCTAAAACAGTGAAACCCTGGAATGTTAAGCACCCATTCCTGTCCTTCTCTCATTGAAGTCTCTGTAATGGCTACTACACTATAGTTCCATGTACTGATCATGGTCTAATTTCATCACCTTTATCCATAATGTTCCTAGCGTTAAAATACACACTCTTAAAGCTCTCTGTCCTGTCATATCTATTACTTTACTCCTGCCTGTTTCAACTGGCCCTGACATCTACCTTCCTCTTTATCCCTCATTTTCTGACCTGATGCTGGTTCCCATCCATCTACTTAACAAGTTTAAACCCCGCTGAGTAGCACTAGTGGAACTCCTGGCCAGGTTATTGGCTCCCTTCCAGTTTACGTGCAACCCGTCCCTCTTGCACATGTCACCCGGCCACAGAAGATGTCCTAAAGATCCAGAAATCTGAACCCCTGCCCCCACACCAGTTCCTCAGCCACTCATTCATCTGTGCTGTCATCCTATTCCTGATCTGACTGGCACGTGGTACTGGGAGTAATCCAGAGATTGCTACCTTAGAGGAGGTCCTGGTCGTCAGCCTCTCTTCTAACTTCCTATAGCTGCTGCGCAGCACTTCTGTCTCTTTTCTAACTATGCTATTGGTGCCAAAGTGCAGCACGAGCTGAGGCTGCTCACTCTCCTCTTCTGCAGTTGCCCTGACACAACCTGCACCCTAGCACCAGGGAGGCAACACACCCTCCTGGCACCTCCTTTGTGACTACAAAATCTCCTGTCCGTCCCCCTAACCATGGAGTGGCCAGTCACTGTTACCTCTGCCTGACTTTACTCTTCCGTGCAGATCCTCGGACCTGGCTGCTTCTGCTGTGCCCTGAAAGGTCATCCTGCAATTCATTTCTCATTTCCATCTCAGGTGCAAAGGCTGATGGAATGCATTAAGAATTGGAAGCATCCAAGTGCAAATATTTTAGGACCATAGCGCACAAGATAGAATTTTTACAAATCAGAAGCAGGGATGTAAAATACAAGCTAACACATTGCTGGGGATGTGTTAATTATAGTATCTATGACTGGAATATCATCAGAAAGAAACTATGAAGGTTGCAAACTTAGTACTAGTATACTTACATGCATAGAAATGAAAATATGGAACCAATATTAAATGCAAATACAACTTCTGTTGGGCCCCATTTAGAGTATCATGCGCAGTTCTGACTTTCCCTTCTACAGGACACAGAAGAGAAGGAGGTATGTTGAGCGAGCAAGTTTGGATTTTTCTCTTTGGAATGAAGGAGGATGAGAGGTGACTTGAAAGAGATGTTCAAGGTGATAGAGTGGTTAGCCAGAGATTTTTTCCAAGTGTAGAAATCACTAATACTTGGGGTCATAATTTTAAGGTGGCTGAGGAAAGTATAAGAAGGATATTAGAGAAAAGTTCTTTACACAGAAAGTGGTGGGTGCCTGAAACACTTTGCCAGGGGTGGTGGTAGAGGCAAATACATTAGGGGCACTTAAGAAACTCTTAGATAGGTATGGGATTGAAAAATGGAGGGCTATGTGGGAGAGAATGGTTCGACTGATATTTGAGCAGGTTAAAAGGTCACACGACATTATGGGCTGAAGGGCCTAGACTGTGCCGTAGTTTTCTATGTTCTCTGGTCTCATCACATGTAAATATAAATAGCTACTCAAATCATATAGCTGTGGGATGTTGTAGTTTAACAAATAGTTCTACGCCAGCTTTTTGTAAAAGCTTGTTGAATATTCTCACTGGCTTGTTCTGTCCCCCTTTCTCTGAAAACTTTATTCCTTCAAGTTTAAAGTTATCCAAATTATCTCTTTTATAATTTACCAATGAATGTTTCCACCATCATTCCACAGAGTTTATTCCAGCTCATAAAGAAAATAAAGAAAAGAACACTTCTAACCTCTAGTTCTTTAATATTTATGCTAACTATTCAGGCTCCTAGTTCATTATCCTTTCATGGCTTTCAATAACTCATTTTACCTCCTCTGCCCGAAGGAAAACAATCCTAATCTCAATCTGATTAATGAAGTTCTCATTCCAGTAAATCTAATCTGTATAAGTTTTATGGCCTTTCCATCCTTCCACGGCCCTCCAGAGAGCAGCCTGTGCCTTGGGGCTTCTTTACTTTTGTGCTTTTTATAAAGCTGATGATACCAAATGCTGTATAAAACCATTTTCAATTTGTCTTTTTAGGATCAGAATCAGATTTATTAGCACTGACATATGATATGAAATTTGTTGTTTTGCAACACTCTGTTCTCCTGACTTTCCCTTCCTAAAGTCTGTAATCAATACAATCAATCCGTTGACATGGAATTTTGTGCTCCTTGTTGCAACACAATTCAACCAGCCATTTTTTCACATCCTTTAAGGGTCTTCGTCATCATCTGAGATTCTGCGTATAGCAGTATGGAAATGGCATTTGAGATGTGCCTAGCCACACAGTCATGGATGGAGGGAGAGTAGAGTAGTGGGTTAAGCATGCACCCTTGAGGTGTGCCTGTGTTAATTGTGAGCAAGGACATATCTGCACTGAATGTTGTGTTCCAATAAGGAAGCTGAGGTTCCACTTGCAGATCGAAACACAGAGGCCCAGTTTCTGAAGCTTGGTGATTAGTACTGACAGAATGATGGTAATGAATGGTGATCTGTAATTGATCATTTGTAGTCTGATGTATGTGTTGTGGTTCTCTGAGTGGAGAGCTCGTGTACCGTAGGGGCTGCCTGCTGACTCCAGAGCTCTTGGAGCAGCCTTCTCTACATCAGTGAGTCCTGACGTAGACCATGGGCCACTTCGTTGTGCATCTTCGCTCCATTCACCACTAAAGATGTGTTTTCCCTGTGGCCACTTACTTTAGTTCTCCTTCCCATTCCAACATGTCAGTCCATGGCCTTCTTTACTGTCACAATGAGGCCTCTCTCAGACTGGAGGAGCAACACCTTATATCCTGTCTGGGTAGCCTCCAACCTGAAGGCATGAACATTGTTTTATCTAACTTCCGCTAATTTCTCCCCCTTCCCTTCTTCTCCACTGTCCATCGCCACCCCTCATTCCCATTTCCCATGGTTTACTGTTCTCTCTAATCAGATTCCTTCTTCTTCAGCCATTTATCTCTTTTACCCATCCCTTCATCCTTCTCCCTACACTCACCCATCTTCCCCCAACCTGCTTTCACCTATCACCAGCCATCTTATACTTCTCTCACTCCCCTCGCCTTTTTATTCCCGCTTCTTCCCCTTCCTTTCCAGTCCTGAGGAAGGGCTTCAGCTTGAAACATTGACTGTTTATTTCTCTCCATTGTTGCTGCCTGACCCATTGAGGTTGTCCAGCATTTTGTGTGCGCTACACACACATAGACCATGAGACCATAAGGTATAGAATTAGGCCAGCTGGCTCATTGATTCTGCTCCACCATGTCATCATGGCTAATCTATTTTTCCACTCAGTCCCATTCTCCTGCCTTCTCCCCATATCCCTTCATACCCTGACTAATCAAGAATCTATAAACCTCTACCTTAAATATACCCAATGGTTTGGCCCCACAGCAGCCTGTGGCAACAAATTCCACAGATTTTCCACTCTCTGGCTAAAGAAATTCCTCCTAATTTCTGTTCTAAAAGGACACCTGTCTATTCTGAATCTATGTACTCTGGTCTTAGACCACCACGAAAGGAAACATCTTTTCCATAACCACCCTTTCGAGGCCTTTCACCATTCAATAGTTTTCAACGAGGTCACTCCTCAATCTTCTGAATTCCGGTCAGTACAGGCCCAGAGCCATCAAATGCTCTTCATATGACAAGCCTTTCAATTTCGGAATAATTTTTGTGAACCTCCTTTGAACCCTTTCCACGTCTTTTCTTCGATAAGGGGTCCAAAACTGCTCACAATTCTCCAAGTGCTTTATAAAGTCTCAACATTACATCCTTGCATTTATATTCTAGTCCTCTCACATGAATGCTAACATCACATTTGCCTTCCTCTCTACCAAATCAACCTACAAATTAACCTTTAGGGAATCCTGCACAAGGACTCCCAAGTACCTTTGCACCTAGCCTTTTATTTCTTCTGTCAAAGTGCTTAGCTATACACTTCCCAACACTGCATTCCATCAGCCACTTCTTTCCACATTTTGCAAATCTGTCCAAGTCCTTCCGTAGCATCTCTAATTCCTCAAGGCTAGCTGCTACTTCACCTATCTTTTATCGTCTGCAAACTTTGCCAAAATGCAATCAATTCTGTCATCCAATTCATTGACATATAATGTAACAAGAAGAGGTCCCAACCCAAACCCATGTGGAACACTACAAGTCATCATTAGCCAGTCAGAAAAGGCTCCCTTCATCCCCCCTCTTTTCCATCTGCAAATCAGCCACTGCTTTATCCATTTTTCCTGTAATACCATAGACTCTTAACTTGTTATGCAACCTCGTAAGACCATAAGACATAGTAGCACAATTATGCCATTCAGCCCTTCGTGCTCATGTGTGGCACCTTGTCAAAGGCCTTCTGAAAATCTAAGTACAGAACATCCACTGGTTCTCCTTTGTCTGTTCTGCTTGTTATTTCTTCAAAGAATTCCAACAGATTTGTCAGGCAAAAATTTCCTTTGAGGAAACCATTCTGATTATGATTTCATCATGCGCCTCCAGGTACCCCAATACCAAATCCTTAAAGATTTACTCCAACATCTTCCCAACCACTGAGGTCAGACTCATTAGCCTATAATTTCCTTTCTTATACCTCCCTGCCTTCTTGAAGAATGGAGTGACATTTGCAATTTTCCATTCCACCAGAATCATGCCAGAATCAATCGATTCTTAAAAGACCATTACTACTGCTCCACAATCTTCAGCCATATCTTTCAGAACTCTGGGTGTATGCCATCTGATCCAGGTGACTTACCTACCCTTCGACCTTTCAGTTGCTCAAGAACCTTCTCCCTAGTAACGGTAACTTCACACATTAATGCCCCTGACACTTGAGTTTCTGGCATACTGCTAGTGTCTTCCACAGTGATGACTGATGCAAAATACCTAGTTAGTTCATCTTCCTTTTCCTTGTCCCCTATTACTTCCCGTCCAGCATCATTTTCCAATAGTCTGATATCCATTCTCGCCTCTCTTTTTACACTGTATGTATCTGAAGAATGTTTTGGCACATGGCCAAGTGGTTATGGCGTTTGTCTGGTGATTTGAAGGTCACTAGTTCGAGCCTTGGTTGAGGCAGCGTGTGAGGCAGCTTGAGCAAGGCACTTAACATTGCTCTGCGACGACACCGGTGCCAAGCTGTATGGATCCTAGTGCCCTTCCCTTGGACAACATCAGTGGTGTGGAGAGGGAAGACTTGCAGCATGGGCAGCTGCTGGTCTTCCATACAACCTTGCCCAGGCCTGCGCCATGGAAACTTTCCAAGGCACAAATCCATGGTCTCATGAGACTAACGGATGTCTATATATCTGAATAAAAATTTTGGTATCCTCTTTAATATTATTGGCTAGCTCAACTTCATATTCCATCTTTTCCTTCTTAATGACTTTTATAGTTGTCTTCTGTTGTTTTTTAAAAGCTTCCCAATCCTCTAACTTCCCACTAATTTTTGCTCTATTATATCCCTCTCTTTTAGACTTCTCTTGTTAGCCATGGTTGTGTAATCTTACCTTTTGAATTCTTCTTCCTCTTTGGAAAGTATATATCCTGCCTGCACCTTACAAGTTGCTTCCAGAAATTCCAGCCATTGCTGCTCTGCCATTATCCATGCCAGTGTTCTTTTCCAATCAATTTTGGCCAGCTCTTCTCTCATTCCTCTGTAATTCCCTTTACTCCACTGTAACACTGATACATCTGACTTCAGGTTCTCCTTTTCAAATTCAAGGTGAATTCAATCATATAATGATCACAAGCCCCTAAGTGTTCCTTTACCTTTAGCTGTCTAATTAATTCTGATTGATTGCACAACACCCGATCCAAAATAGCTGGTCCCCTAGTGGGCTCATCCAGTAAGCATTCTAGAAATTCCCCTCTTAGAATCCAGCATCAATCTGATTTTCACAACCTTCCTGCATTTTGAAATCCCCCATGACTAGTGTAACATTTCCCTTTTAGCATGCATTTTCTATCTCCCATTCTAATTTGCAGACTACATCCTTACTACTGTTTGGGAGTCTATATACAACTCCCATCAGGGCCTTTTTACCCTTGCAGTTCCCTAGCTCTACGCATAACGATTCTACACCTTCTGACACTATGTCACCTCTTTCTAATGATTTGATTTAATTTTTTACTAACAGAGCCACACCACCCCCTCTGCCTTCCTGTCTGTCCTTTCGATGCAATGTATAGCCTTGAATGTTAAGCTTCCAGCTATGATTTTCTTTCAGCCATGATTCAGTGATGCCCACAATGTCATATATGCCAATTTGCAGCTGAGCTACAAGTTCATCTATCTTATTCCATATACTGTGTGCATTCAAATATAACACCGTCAGTCCTGTATTCACACTTTTCAATTTTGTCCGCCATTTACATTACAACTCATCCTGTTGGCTACAATTTTGCTCGATCATCAGCCTCTTCTAGCTAGCAGTTTCATTACACACTGTCTCTGTTTGTAAGCCAACTACCTCATCATGAGCGCTATCACGTTTCCATCCCCTTGACAAATTAGCATAAACCCTCCTGAACAACTCTAGCAAACCTTCCCGCAAGGATATTGGACCTCCTCAGGATCATGTGTAACCTGTCCCTTTTGTACAGGTCATACCTTCCCCAGATATGATCCCAGTGATCCATAAATCCAAACCGCTGCCCCTGCACCAGTTTCTCAGCCACACATTCACCTGCCAAATCATCCTGCTCTTACCCTCACTGGCACATGGCACAGGCAGCAATCCCGAGATTACTACCCCCGATTACCTATTCTTCAGCTTTCTACCTAGCTCCCTAAATTCTCTCTTTGTACATTTAAGGTGCCAGAGCCTGTCAGACCCTTCACAGGTGCAGTGTCCAGCCTGATTTACACAAGCAATGGTTGGAAGAATTGGTCCATGGAGCAGAGTTAAAAGTATGCCAATAAAATCCTCTGGTAAGGAAGTGGCAACACAATTATCACACAGGAGTTAACTGTGTAATGTCATTGGTGGTGACATGCTGGTGCAGCTAATCGAGCTGCCATCTCATGTCTGCAGTGACCTCGATCAGTACTGTCTACGTGGAGCTTGCACACTCTTTCTGTAACCATATGGGTTTCCTTGGGTGCCCTGGCTTCATCCAACATCCCAAGGACATGCTGATAAAGTAATTACCCACTGTAAATTGCTCCCTGTGTATGACTAAGTAGGAAACACTAGACTGAATTGATAACAATGTTAGAATAGATTGCAAAGAAAATTCATCTTGATTAATCTAACTAGTAGGAATCCCACAGTCTCACTACTCATGTGTCTCTTAAATTCCTTATCAGTTCAATGGTGACCACCTTATATTAAGTCTTGGGCTCACATTGAGTGTGAGCACCATTAGAGACTAGTGAGGTCAAGTGGTTTGATTCAGTCTTGTAGTTTTAATGTATCTCAGTATAATTATTATTACCCAGCACCACAACAGACTTGCAGTCGTGATTCTGAACTAGAAATACAATTCAAGACCTTACCCTTTACTGACTAAGGCTGCCCTGTACATTAATCTTTATATTACCTTCAGTTTTTATTAGACTTAAACCATTTCTCAGAATGTGAGACATGTCCAGAGGCAAGTTTCAAATGAGACTGCAACTGACCCAGAAATAGTTTTCACATGCTGTTGGGGTTATGGGTGAGCTGAGGTGGTGAAGTGGTGTGTAGAGGAAAGGTCACTGCAATCTCTGGTAAACAAAACAAGGCAAAACTAACTCTGTCTGCAAGATTAATTGTCTGGGCTCTCTCACATCCTTTGAGAAATAGATTGACCTTTTAAATAAGATTGTACTGATGCACCTTAAAATTCTCCCAGTCTGCTGAAGTATATTATATAGTGCCCTTTTGCACATCTTTGTGAAATTTAAAAACAATCTGAGTTTAAGATTCCCAGAATATTTTTGTTTATGTGAAGTACTCAGAATCAATTTTTGTTAACCAGGTAGATAAGATTGGGAATGTTGGATTTTGATGTTTTAAACCAAGGTTCTTTCAGAAGTCAGGAAAGAAGCAAAAAACTTGTTGCTTGGTGATCGTTTTATTAGAGGTTGATGAAACAAAGGAAAATTGAAACCATCATTAGCAGGAGCAGAGGCTAGTAGCAGAAGGCAGAACAAAGACTTACAGATGGCGCCCAGCATGGAACAGCTCTTTTTATACGACAGCCATCAGAAAAATTCCATTCAAATTTGCACGAGTCAACCAATTAGAAAGTTCCTATTCAAATAATGCAATACTTCCAGAATCATCCAAATGTAGCCACTAGGGGGCACTCTGAATCACACACATACACACTGTGACCACTAGGAAGCATGATAGACAGGTACTTATATATAAGTAGTTATATAAAATACAAGCAGACACTTAATTTTTAAACTGCAAAGAAAATAACAACTAAACAGTCAGATCTGGCAGGACTGAAGGCATAATTTCTTGGAAGAGGTCCCATATTCTGTGACTCAACTGTCCAGACCTGTCACAACTTCAGTTCAGAGCTGAGGGAGTATTATATTTAGACAGATATTTGGGCTCTGATGCTCTGAGGTCTTTGTAAAGTGCTTATTGATCAGAATTTCACAAAAATGAAGCAGGGAAAGATTCATTAGAGGTTTAATAAAATATTTTATCACATTTTACTCAGCAGCTAAAAATAGAGTCATGGAGACTCAGAGAGATAGCTCAGAACAAAACCCTTCAGCCCAGCACCATCAATCACCTGTTGCCACTAATCCCATTTTGTTATTTCATTCCCATCAACACCCTCCCCCCCAAATTCTACCACACACTTATGCACAAGGGGAAAATTACAGCAGCTAATTAATCTACCAACCCACATGTCCTTGGGCTGAGGAGTACACCAGAGAAACCCACGCTGTCACAGAAGAACTCGCAAGCTCAACGTGGACAGCACCTGAGGTCAGAATTGAACCCAGTTCACAGGAGCTGTAAGGCAGCAACCTAACTAGCTGTCCATTGGCTGGTTAAGTGGTTTATTGATGTCTAAGTGGGTTACACTGCTAATTCTAAGTTCACTTTGTATTGAAAATCTAATGAATCACTAAAATTTTGTTCTCCTCAGTTGACTTGGAAATATAGTTTTAATTTGTTTCCATAGAGAAGCTGGTTTCATCAGTGTTGCAGAAACATGACCCCTGACCCAACTCTCTCATGGTGGTGTATAATTTTTATTCTGTGGAGATGAAGGGGAAGGATTGTCCTCTGTACGACGTTTGTCCCCAGTTAATTACTCATAAAACGGCAAATGCAATGTCATTCTTCAAGAGAGAAGAGACAGAAAACAGGGAACTGTAGGCCAGCTGGCCAAACATCTGTTGCAGGAAAAATGCTGGAATCCGTTACTTTGAACTTTGAATTCTGAAAAGGTAAAAAAACAGAATGCTTAGAAAATTACAATAAAATCATACAGGGTGGATAGAGATAGCCATAGATGTAGTGGTTTGCGATTTCCATAAGCCATTCAATGCAGTGATACATGAAAGTAAGATAATATAAGAGACAACCCTGATTCTCAGACTGACTTACTAAGGTCTATGTAGACAACACCTACTGCTTTTCCTTCATCAACTTTCCTGGTAATATCCTCCAAGACCTCTATAAGATTGTTTAGACATGTTGACTATCCCTAATCAGGCCTCAGCTGGCCAAATACTTATATATCTAGTCCCTTAAAATACCTTCCTTTAATTTATCCACTACTGATGTCAGACTCATTGGCCTATAAGTTCTTAGAGCCTTTTATAAACAATGGAACAACATTGGCTCTCCTCCAATCCTCCACCACTTCACCAATGGCTAAGGATGTCTTAAGTACCTCTACTAGGGCCCTTGCAGTTTCTGCACTTGCCTCCCACAAAGTTTGAAGTTCAACTTGTAAGGCCCCAGGGATTTATCCATCCTAATTTCTCTCAGGATAACAAGCACCTCTTCCTCTTTTGTAACCTGTATCGGCCCATTGTCTTAGTTCTATAGACTCCATCCACCTACCGAGTAAATACAGATGCAAAAAAATCCATTTAACATCTCCCCATCTCTTCCAGCTCCATGCTCAGATGACCACACTGATCTTCAAGAGGACCAATTTAATTCCTTGCTGTCTTTTTACTCTTAATATACCTGTAGAAACCTTTGAGATTCTCCTTCATCTTGTCTGCCAAAGCAACCCTATGCCTTCTTTTAGCCCTCCTGATTTCCCTTTCAAGTATTCTCTTGTATTTCTTACACTCCTCAAGTACCTCATTTGTTACTTGCTGTCTTTACCTGTGATGCACCCTCTTCTTAACCAGGATCTAAGTTTGCCATGTAAACCAAGGTTTCCTATATCTTGCCTTTTATTCTGACAGGAAAATACAAACTGTGCCCTCAAAATTTCACTTTTGAAGGCCTCCCATTTACAAAGCATACATTTGCCAGAAAACAACCTATCCCAAACTACACTTGCCGTATTCTTTCTGATAGAATTAAACTTGGCCTTTGCCCAGTTAAGAATCCCAATGAGGACCAAGCCTATCCTTCTCCGTAATTATCTTAAAACTAATAGAACTCTAGTGACTAGATTGGAAGTGTTCTTGTCCACTCTCTTCTCTCATTTGCTCTGTCTTGTTCCCTGATAGGAGATCCTGAATCACACTTTCTCCATTTGAACCTTTATATATTGATTAAGGAAATTTTCCTGAGCACGTTTGGCAAACTTTATCCTATCCAGCCCTTTTACAGTACGAGTGTCTCAGTCAATATTTGAAAAGCAGGATCTCCCTGTAGCCAGCCATTTTAATTCCACTTCCCATTCCCATTCCAACATGTCAGTCCATAGCCTCCTCTACAATCATGATGAGACCACACACAGGCTAGAGGAACAACACCTTATTTTCCATCTAGATAGCCTCTAATCTGATGGCATGAACATCGATTTCTCGAACTTCTGGTAATTGTCCTCATCCCGTCTCCTTCACTATTTCCCCGTTCCTGCATCCATCTCTCATCTTATTTTCTTACCTGCCCATCACCTCCCTCTGGTGCTCCTCCACCTTCCCTTTCTTCCATGGCTTTCTGTCCTCTCTTATCAGATTCCCTCTTCTCCAGCCCTTTATCTCCTTCGTCAATCAGCTTTCCAGTTTTTTACTTCACCCTCTTCCTCTCCCAGGTTCACTAATCACTGCCACATTGTACTTCTTCCTCCCCTCCCCCACCTTCTTACTCTAGATTCTCCCTTTTCAACTCAGTCCTGAAGAAAGGTCTCAGCCAAAAATCTCAACTAGTTACTCTTTTCCACAGATGCTGCTTGATCTTCTGAGTTCCTCCAGCATTCTGTGTGTGTTGCTTTAGATTTCCAGCATCTGCAGATTTTCTCATGTTTTTGAAAAGTTAAAATCACCTACTATGACAGCCTTAGTTTCCTTGTAACTTTCTGCTATCTTTCTACAAATTTCCTCCTCTAAATTTCCGCCACTGTCTGTAAGGAGTTTGTACGTTCTCCCCATGACCACATGGGTTTCCTCCAGGTGCTCTGGTTTACTGCCACAGTCTAAAGATGTACCAGTTAATAACTTGATTGGTCATTGTAATTGTCCCGTGATTTGACTGGGGTTAAATTGGGGATTGCTGGTGGCAAGGCTCGACAGGCCAGAAGGCCAGTTCTGTCCACTCAGTATCTCAACAAATAAATCATAACAATAAACAAATCCCACCTATCTTTGACCCATAACCCTCTAAACCTCTCCTCTTCATTAATCCTCCAAGTGCCTGTGAAATTTTATTATACCTGCCTCAATCATTCCCTCTGGCAGCTCATTTCTTATACTGACCACCCTCTGAGTGAAAAAGTTACCTCTCATATTCCTAATAAATCTCTCCTCTGTCACCTTAAATCTACAGCAATGCCCTTCATTTCTTGATTCCCCAACCTTGGGAAAATGATTCTGTCTATGTCCCTCATCATCTTAAAGCCCTCTCAAAGATTACCTCTAATGAAAAAGTCCTTATCTGTTTAACATACCTCTGTAATTCAGTCCCTCAAATCCCAGCAGAATCCTCATAAAATTTGAGGGAAAACATTTCTTTGCACCTTGGTTTTAAATAGCCTTCCCCTTTACATTAAACCTTGACCTTTGCCCTTGACTCCCCTGCCTTTGGGAACATCCTTTCTGCATCTAATCTGTTTGGTTCTTCTGGGGTTTTTGTAGATTTCTATGACATTCCCCAGAATTCAGTGAATATAACCCCAGGAGTCCCAATCTCTTTTCACACACCTTTCCTGCCATCTCAGCACTCTCTCCATTTCAAGAACAACCTTCCTCAGATAAGGAGGCTAAAGGTCTACAAGTGCTCAAAATTCGATGTAATATCTACAAAACATAGTTATTTTCTATTCTCACCTTGTACTGTTGGATAAGGAGAGTTCCTGTCACTCCTCACACCCTGTTCTGTACACTATTCCCATTCTGATCTCCCAACTCTCCATGAGCTGTGACCAGAGTCTTGGATGCAATATTGGATCTCCTGTTAGAAAACGAATTAGGGCAAGTGACGGAAGTCTGTGTAGGGGAGCACTTTGGTTCCAGTGATCATAACACCATTAGTTTCAATTTGATCATGGACAAGGATAGATCTGGTCCTAGGGTTGAGGTTCTGAACTGGAAGAAGGCCAAATTTGAAGAAATGAGAAAGGATCTAAAAAGCATGGATTGGGACAGGTTGTTCTCTGGCAAAGATGTGATTGGTAGGTGGGAAGCCTTCAAAGGGGAAATCTTGAGAGTGCAGAGTTTGTATGTTCCTGTCAGGATTAAAGGCAAATTGAATAGGAATAAGGAACCTTGGTTCTCAAGGGATATTGCAACTCTGATAAAGAAGAAGAGGGAGTTGTATGAAATGTATAGGAAACAGGGGGTAAATCAGGTGCTTGAGGAGTATAAGAAGTGCAAGAAAATACTTATGAAAGAAATCAGGAGGGCTAAAAGAAGACATGAGGTTGCCTTGGCAGTCAAAGTGAAGGATAATCCAAAGAACTTTTACAAATATATTAAGAGCAAAAGGATTGTAAGGGATAAAATTGGTCCTCTTGAAGATCAGAGTGGTCGGCTTTGTGCGGAACCAAAGGAAATGGGGGAGATCTTAAATAGGTTTTTTGCGTCTGTATTTACTAAGGAAGCTGGCATGAAATCTATGGAATTGAGGGAATCAAGTAGTGAGACCATGGAAACTGTACAGATTAAAAAGTAGGAGGTGCTTGCTGTCTTGAGGAAAATTAAAGTGGATAAATCCCCGGGACCTGACAGAGTGTTCCCTCGGACCTTGAAGGAGACTAGTGTTGAAATTGCGGGGGCCCTGGCAGAAATATTTAAAATGTCGCTGTCTATGGGTGAAGTGCCGGAGGATTGGAGAGTGGCTCATGTTGTTCCGTTGTTTAAAAAAGGATCGAAAAGTAATCCGGGAAATTATAGGCCGGTGAGTTTAACGTCAGTAGTAGGTAAGTTATTGGAGGGAGTACTAAGAGACAGAACCTACAAGCATTTGGATAGACAGGGGCTTATTAGAGAGAGTCAACATGGCTTTGTGCGTGGTAAGTCATGTTTGACCAATCTGTTGGAGTTTTTCGAGGAGGTTACCAGGAAAGTGGATGAAGGGAAGGCAGTGGATATTGTCTACATGGACTTCAGTAAGGCCTTTGACAAGGTCCCGCATGGGAGGTTAGTTAGGAAAATTCAGTCGCTAGGTATACATGGAGAGGTGGTAAATTGGATTAGACATTGGCTCGATGGAAGAAGCCAGAGAGTGGTGGTAGAGAAATGCTTCTCTGAGTGGAGGCCTGTGACTAGTGGTGTGTCACAGGGATCAGTGCTGGGTCCATTGTTATTTGTCATCTATATCAATGATCTGGATGATAATGTGGTAAATTGGATCAGCAAGTTTACTGATGATACAAAGACTGGAGGTGTAGTAGACAGTGAGGAAGGTTTTCAGAGCCTGCAGAGGGACTTGGACCAGCTGGAAAAATGGGCTGAAAAATAGCAGATGGAGTTTAATACTGACAAGTGTGAGGTATTGCATGTTGGAAGGACAAACCAATGTAGAACATACAGGGTTAATGGTAAGGCACTGAGAAGTGCAGTGTAACAGAGGGATCTGGGAATACAGATACAAAATTCCCTAAAAGTGTCGTCACAGGTAGATAAGGTCATAAAGAGAACTTTTGGTACATTGACCTTTACTAATCGAAGTATTGAGTATAGGAGCTGGAATGTTATGATGAGGATGTATAAGGCATTGGTGAGGCCGAATCTGGAGTATTGTGTTCAGTTTTGGTCAGCAAGTTACAGGAAGGATATAAATAAGGTTGAAAGAGTGCAGAGAAGGTTTACAAGGATGTTGCCGGGACTTGAGAAACTCAGTTACAGAGAAAGGTTGAATAGCTTAGGACTTTATTCCCTGGAGCGTAGAAGAATGAGGGGAGATTTGATAGAGGTATATAAAATTATGATGGGTATAGATAGAGTGAATGCAAGCAGGCTTTTTCCACTGAGGCAAGGGAAGAAAAAAACCAGAGGACATGGGTTAAGGGTGAGGGGGGAAAAGTTTAAAGGGAACATTAGGGGGGACTTCTTCACACAGAGAGTGGTGGGAGTATGGAATGAGCTGCCAGATGAGGTGGTAAATGCGGGTTCTTTTGTAACATTTAAGAATAAATTGGACAGATACATGGATGGGAGGTGTATGGAGGGATATGGTCTGTGTGCAGGTCAGTGGGACTAGGCAGAAAATGGTTCGGCACAGCCAAGAAGGGCCAAAAGGCCTGTTTCTGTGCTGTAGTTTCTATGGTTTCTATGGTTTCAGACAGGGCAGGTGATTATTACACACCCCAATTACAGTCAGGATGACCCACAAAACACACATACAAATAACTGTATAAACCAAGCTACAATGTAACAATAATTGAACTGAAACATCCCACCGTAGTCCCACAAACACATTTTCAAACAAGAGCAGTAAGTAGTGCTGGCTGCCGGGAATGCTGGGGCAAACTGTTGACCACGCCACGCCCTCTGAGCACCATACTGCCCCCACCGGAGGTGTGAGCCGTCCCTGACAACCCCGGAGACCACAAGAAAATCCAAGAGTCCCGGTGGTGTTCGACACTGCCGCCTGGGGCACTGGTAGGTGTCTGCAGCACCCCCCGGGAGGCTCTATTTGGTGAGGGAGGTCGAGCACCTGGAGTGTCACTTCCTTCCTCCAGCCTCACTGGGTCAGTGCTGGGATGTGTAATGTTGCAGCAGTACACAGACAGCTCCACATCCTACCTGCACCCAGGTCAGTACAAGCATTTGCGTAGCCTGCCCAATGTCCTTGTAACCCCGAAATGGCCGGCCCCCACCAGCCTGTGCACTGACCGTAGCACATGGCATGGAGCTCCTGAGATGTCTGTCACCGGTGGACAACTGCCACTGCCGGAACAGCAGCCCATCATGTACCTCCAGTGTTCCCCACTGTGAGCACAGGGCTTTGGTCTCTGGGTTCAGGGTGGAGACCTCTGCCCAGTCCGGCCGGTGTCCCACACTCAGCCATTCCCTCACCCGGGCCAACATGGGATCCCTCACCTGGGCCAACATGGGATCCCTCACCCGGGACAACATGGGATCACTCACCCGCTCTAAAATGGGATCCCTCACCCGGGCCAACACGGGATCGCTCACCCGGGCCAACACGGGATCACTCACCCGCTCTAAGATGGGATCACTCACCCAGGCCAACACGGGATCCCTCACTGGGGCCAACACAGGATCGCTCACCCGGGCCAACTCAGGATCGCTCACCCAGGCCAACACGGGATCCCTCACCCGGGCCAACATGGGATCCCTCACTCGGGCCAACACGGGATCACTCACCCGGGCCAACACGGGATCCCTCACTGGGGCCAACACAGGATCGCTCACCCAGGCCAACACGGGATCCCTCACCCGGGCCAACATGGGATCCCTCACCCGGGCCAACACGGGATCCCTCACCTGGGCCAACATGGGATCCCTCACCCAGGCCAACACGGGATCGCTCACTGGGGCCAACGCGGGATCCCTCACCCGCTCTAAGATGGGATCGCTCACTGGGGCCAACACGGGATCGCTCACCCGGGCCAACGCGGGATCCCTCACCTGGACGCTGCTGGTCCATGGTGGGGAGGCCTATCTTGTTGCCGACTGCCACCCGAAGTGGGGTCATCGCCGCTTGCCTCTGGTTCCGCTGTGTCCTGCTGGGCTGCCGTGGGGTGTGCTGCACTGCGGCGGGCCGCTGTGAGACCGGTGCTGGTTGTTGCCGTGTCTGTCTGCTCCGTTTCCTGGAGCTGCCCAGCCGGACAGCCACGGCTTCAGCACTGAGATAGAGTGTTGCCTTCGGCACATCCAGCTGGACCGCAGGTCCAGGCCAATGAAGCAGGACTCTCGGATGTCGGCAAGCCACACCTCGTGCTCCACTACTCGATCCGCAGCCTCCTCTTCGCTCGCATCGCCGCACAGTCACTGGTGACCGTAGCCAGCTGGACCGCCGTCGTTGTCCACCCAGGCTGGGACGCCTGTCCGTGTTGGGGAGAACACCGGGACGGGTGATGGTGATGGTTGACCTCGTGTCCACCAACGCCCGGCATCTGATCCTCCACCACGCAGTCTGCATATAAGCCTCGCTCTTCCCTAAGTGGCCCACCCGGAGGGGCGACAATGGAGAGATTCTGCTGGAGGATCCGGGCAGCGTTGCCTGCTTGCCGTTTCTCAGTGCAGGGTCGTCCCAGGCCATAGCGGCAGCAGAGATTGCTCCGTGGTCCACAGCGGGGTCAGTGCAGTGCTGGTCGGACCTGTCTCATCGGTGTCCTCCTCCGCCTCAGTGAATCAAGCCCAGGCTCACAGCCTGCGGGGCAACGCTGGAATCCCTTGGGAGGGGGTGGGATAAGGTCGCTTCTCCCTCTCTGCCTCGGCCAGCAGTGATGGTGATGTCTGGCAGACATGCTGGTGAAGGTGATCCAACATCAGTGCGAGGAAGGCAAGCTCTCCCTGGACTAAGGAGGGAACTGAGGGTAGCCGTGCTTAGCACAGTGGAGATCTGCTGCGAATGTCCCCAGGCTTTCTCACACATGGCACTGTCTGCTGCCCAGTTCTTCCTCCAGTGGCTTCTGCTCGAATTGCTGCTCCGGTGCTGCCTCACGGGCCCTGTAGTCACACTACTTTGCTGGCGTTAGGTCAAGCGAGACCTGCAGGGCAACCCCCTTCAGCGGCAGGGCATCGTCTCAGTGGGGCTCCACCCAAGTTTGACTTGTGCCAGGAAAGGCTCCAGCCAGCTGGCACTATTTAATCTGGGGAACTCATGGTGGACCTTGTGGTGTTAATTGCTGAGACCCAGTGGTCTTCCTGTTGCTCTGGTGGTGCCTGCCACGTTGCCCTCCCTCCCATGGCTGCAGCACCTTGGGTTCCCGGTGCAGACCGCGAGGGAGGTGGGTAATGTGCGCCTCCATATCCCCCGGTTTGGGGAGCCTGGATATGGGTTTTCCTGGAAAGGCACGTTGCTCAGTTCCCAGGTTCTCCCTCCGGGTTGGAATCCCATCTTCGGGGAGTTCGGCCTGGGAGTTTGGGGGAGGCATGCTGCTCAGTCCCTTGACTTACTCCTCAAGTCTTAAGGTGCTCCATCCGACATCGTAGCTCTTCAATCTCATCGTCAGCTTCCAATTCCACTCCTGACAGAATCGTTGGCCCAGGATTCTGGGGAATTTGTGCACAACCCCATCTTGTCCCAGCAATCCTTACCCTAACCCTAACCCAGCCCAGGCAAGGAAATGATTTGTTCAGAGGGAGACTTGAGAAAAATGGGAATAAAAGAAAGGACTTCAGCATTCACCTTCAAATCCCTATAGATGAAAATGGATATCTCTGCTGTTTTATAGAGGCAGTCAGTTGTAACCAAGTCAACAATGAAAGGACAGAAATGTCACAGTTATGGTGGATGCTCACACTGAAGATAGAAAGGAGAGGGAAGGAATGTCAGAGGCCATCCATAGTTAACCAAGTCCCAGGCTTTTTACTGACACTGATGTTTTACTGATTCAGAATGGTAAATGTCTCATGACAGGGGAGATTTTTTCTGCAATGTGATTTTTTAAAATTTTGGGTATTAAAACACATTCTCAGAATAAAGGGGTGTTCCTTTAAAACTGATATGATGAGGAATGTCTTTAACCAGAGGGTGGTGAACCTGAGGAATTCATTGACACAGAGGGCTCTGGAGGCAAAGTCACGGGCCGTATTTAAGGTTGAGGTTGATAGGTTCTTGATTGGTAATAAGGGGGTTCAGGATTACAGAAAGGAGATGGGAGAATGGGGTGAAAAAATCAGCCATGGTCGAGCAAACCCGATGGGGCAAATGAACCAATTCTGCTCTTATATCTCAGGGTCTTATGTTTTATTAAAATTCATAATGACCAAATGAAAAAATAAATTCAACAAACATCACAAATACCCAGGTCTGATCTGGCTAGATGAAAGTCAAAAGTACATTTATTATCAAAGAATGTATAAATTATACAACTTCGAGAATTGTTTGCTTACAGACAGCCACAAAGCAAGAAACCAGAAAGAACCCAATTAAAAAAAAATAAACTAAAGCCCAACACCCAGTGCACACTGAAAAAGAGAAAAAAAAACACAAATCATGCAAACAAAAGAAGGGAGCAACAGCAACAGCATCCTGAACCAAATCCAAAGATCCCTAGAAACCCAATCCTCCAAGCAGCCCGGAGGAGTCCCAAAGCCTCAGTATTCAGTTAATCATATTCATCTTTCAATACACAGGTTTCCTCCTGCATTTCCTGCAGTGTACTTAATTGGTTATTATGTGCTTCAACAAGTTCAGTCCCAAAAAAAATTTCTCATTCATTGTGCTTTGTCCAATGCAATGTCAATGGATGGAGAGTTGTTCTATTTATACATCTGTCCATAAAGGGCAGCTAAATGAATCAGGAAGGCCAGCTACAGTGTCAGTTGCTGAATTACAACTTACTTCAGCACTGTGGAGTCAATAAATAGTAGATGAGCGATAAAAACAGAAAATACTGGAAACACTCTGCAGGCCTGGCAGTGTCTGTGGAGAGAGGAGCAGTTAATATTTCAGGTCCAGGACACCTCTCCGGGAAAGAGAGGAAAACAGATTCATTTTTAATTGTAGAGCAAAAGGGGTATATTTGGATAAAACAAAGTTAATATCTCCGATGGGTTAATAGGGGGAGGAATTACAAGTACATTATGCTTCTTTGTCTGAATGTGAATGTGAGGCTGTGGGATGTTCAGCAGTTGTGAATGTACAAATGGGGTAAGAAAATCTGAGCTAAAATAATGACTGGCTGAAGTGGCTGGTTCTGGGACAGACAAAAGGGAAGATCAAGTTACTGGAAGTTGGGGAAATCATTGATTCCTGCAGACTGTAACTTGCCTGAAAGGAAGATGAGGTGTTGCCCTCAAGCTCGTGTTGTACCTTGCTGTAGGAAGTCCCAGACAGACAGTTCAGAGTGGGAGTAGGATGGGTAATTAAAGTGGCAGCTAACACCTGACTACCTTTGTGTCATTTTGCACAGAAAATAAAAATCAGTCTAAATGCTCCTCAGCTATGAAGTTCTCCAGCTCAGTCAGGATGTGTCTCAGGTAAAGGTCACATCAGTTTTCTGGCTGTTACCAGAAGTCTCCACTCAATATCTGGAACTTTTGAGTGATCTACTATCACACGCTTATCTGGGAATTAGATGTAAAGACTGTGGCTGGGGAAAGTTGACTAGCAAAGTTGATAAGCCATGTTGCAACTCTACAAAACTTTGGTTGCTGTATTGCAGGGTTGATGGGGTGGTGTTGGAGGGAGTACAGAAGAGGTTCACCAGGCTGTTGTGCAGTTTAAAGGATGTTGAGAGCAATATTTAAGAGGCATCACCAGGGCAGGGAATGGAGGGATATGGACAATGTGTGGGTAGATGGAACTAGTTTAATTTGACATCATGGTCTGTACAGATCTTGTGAGCTGATAGGCCTGTTCCTGTGCAGTACAGTTCTATTTTCTGTTGTTTGCTGAATCTCCGTTGATGAAGGAATGAGATAGATTGGCTGATTGAGTGGTGTCACAACAGCAACCTCATATTGAATGTCAGCGAGGCCAAGATATTGATTGTCAATTTCAGGAGGGGAAAGGTGGGCGAAGACCCACCAGTGCTCATTAAGGGGTCAATGGAGGAAAGAGTGAACAGCTTCTTATGAAAAAGGAACATCGATGTCTCTACTTCATTAGGAGTTTGAGGAGCTTTAGTATATCATGAAAGACTCTTACAACTATTGATAGAAGTACATGGAGAATATTCTGACTGGTTGCATCACAGCCTGTGTAGATGCTCCAATACATAGATAAATCAAGTGCTTCACAAGGTATAACCCTCCCACCATCAAAGGTATCATCATGAGGCAATGCCTCAAGAAGGCAGAGTCCATCACTGAGGATCTTCGTGTTCCTGGACATGCCCTCTTCTCGTTACTACCATCGGAGAGGAGCTGCAGGAGCCTGAGCACATACACTTGACTCAGAAGTAGCTTCTTCCACTCGACCATCAGATTTTGAATGGTCCATGATCACAACTTGCTTTTCCTTTCTTTTGCAATATTTATTTATTTTTGTAATTTATTTTATTTTCATGTCTTTGCACTGCACTGCTGCCATAAAGCACCAAATATCATTTTATTGTAGTCGGTGATGAGAAACTGATGTCCGATTCAGACACTGTGTTCTATGTTCGTTGTTCGTTGCATGGCACAGATTATTTTTCATGGTGCTGTGACTGAATGGCAACAGCTGTGGCCATTTCCTGTGCGAATGGTGCAATCTGATTGGGCGCCACCTCTCAACAATAACCCATGTGACTCACCTCCCAAATTCATTCTGATCAAGTCCTCTTGTTCAAAAGTGCCTTGATATTTGGACATTACCTGGACAACAGGGCCGTACTCCCCAAAACTATGTTCAATCTCATTGACTGACAGAGGCAAATAGCTCGGATGCAGAGGCCTCAACCCTCCCATTCTGCATCAACCATCAACCACCCATTTCACTGATCTTATTTTCCTTTTATTCTCTCCACATTCTCATCAGCCAGGTTCCCCTCCAGATTCTATCACTCACCTATGCACGAGGGACAATTTATAAATAACATTTTTAGGTGGGGACCACAGTACGTTGGGGAGACCCATATAATAACAAGTAGAAGGTGCAAGCTCTACACAGACAGTGTCTGAGATCAGCATTGAACACGGGGTCACTTGCACTGTGACGCTTGTCTGGCTTGAGAGAAGGCCACTGGTCACAATCAAATGTGCATCTTTCTGCCTTCCCTAAGCGAAGACTCAGCTAGCTGCTGAATGCATGACTTACGTCCCCTTTATCTGATTAATCCCAGCATGTTCTTTGGAGATTACTGGAACTTTCATGCCCACCTCAAGGAGACAAGAACAGACATCCCACCCTGCAAAAACTCATTTCAGGGAGGTAGCACCATCAATTTGCGGGAGACCCCCGGAACTTCTGGGAGAGGTGGGATGTCTGCAATAGAGTAGCTCCTTAGCAGCTAGCCAGCTAGTTTAAATAATGTTGGCTATGCTAATGAACGAATGACACCTGTTAAACTCACCTCAACATGTCTTTTACAGTCTTAACCTACCATGGGCAATAGAAAAGTCACTGTTGCAAAAGGTGCAGGGAGCAACAATGTCATTATTTTTGACCCCTATTAGGCACGGGTACGCTTTAGTGTAGTCTGGGGTGACGTATGTTTAATATTTTCTATTTTTGGAACACTCTGCCATGGCTCTCTCTCTCTCTCTCTCTCGCTCTCGTGCTCTCTCTCTCGCTTGCTCTCAAAAAAATCAATTTCCGGGATATTGTATATAACTTGCCAGCATCAGGGAGCCACTATCGATATGCGGGAAACTCCCGGAACTTCTGGGAGAGAAGGGATGCCTGCAAGAACTTCAATCCTGAGTAGACCTATAGAGATAGAGATCATAAAGCCATAGAGTGGTATACTAGAGAAACAGGCCCTTCAGCCTGTTGATAAGAATCCAACCACATACCCATTTAAACTCTCATCTTACCATTCCCGGTGACTCTCTCCCCAGATTCCACTACTTACCTACCTCCTCAGGGTAATTCTGAATAGCCAATTAACCTTCCAACTCATAAGTCTTTGGGAATGTCTCCACTTTCTGTGTGGTTCAGGGTCTATTATGTTTTGGTCATCCTCACCCAATTTGCAGAATAATATGTCATTAGAAACAATGTGGTAATATAAATGAAGCTGAAAGGCGATTCAGACATTTAAGAGTCATTAAACAAGAGGCATAAATCAGCAGGAAATGTAGGGATATTGACCATATGCAGGCAGTTGCGCATTTTAAGTTGGTCATGGACAACACAGTGAGGGGGCTGTCCCTGTGCGGTACTTAACTATGTTCTGATATTTCTATAAGCATGAAGGAATTCAACTCAGTAAATTTGGAGAAAATATGGAAAGGTCACATTTTGCCAAGGAGCTGGCTACTGGATTGCAAGAACACTGTATAAAGTTGAGCTCTCACCTCATTTCTGCAGATAATTCTCTGTATTCATGTTTCTTATTTGTCTCATTGCAGGAACTTCCTTTCCCTGTTCCCTCCCTATTGTGCTGCAGTATTCCTGCAATTTGTCATGTCCTTTTGAGACAGGCATGCTATAAGGATAGAGATTGTGTCAAGACCAATAGAGTAATAAATACCAGCACAGGCAAAGCTGAATGGATGAGTCACGAGCAGCAAGGTTATAAGTGGTGTGTGATCAGTCTTGTTAAGTAGAGATTTTTATCCAGGTTTTGCTATCCTGATTAATTCTATTTAGAACAATTACCAAATGTGTTCAACCCCAATGAAACAAAATTAGTTTTTTTGTTTGCATCACATCAGTTTGATAATGACAAGACCAGATTAACTGATTTCAGTTTTGACTGACATTTTCTGCCAAGTACTGGAGAAACATTGTCCAACAGTAAGATATTTCACAGGCTTACTAAGCTGTTTATCGTGAGGGATTTGGACAGAAATTTTGCTTTAACTGCGAAAATTGTTGGACAAAGACAAGACCTAAGATATTGTCAAACCACCAAAGCACTTGCATTAAGACCTTGTATGACACATTTCCTGAAGAGGATTCAATGATGACATTCAAAAAAGTAAGCAAAAATAAGTTGGGTGGTGGGGAGTGAGTCAAAGGTGAGACTAAGTGACAGGGTTGGCACAGGTGCCATGGGCATATCTCAAAGACAATCTGAGCCCATTCACTCTGTCCATGGAGTAATTTATTCCAAGTTCCATTCACTCATCACTCAGAGCTCAATGGTTCCTATTTAAGAACTGACTGCAGTGACCATATCTGTTAGACCAAATGCCGGTTGATGCAAGAACTTGTAGAAGGACAGTAGGCAGCCTAGTACAGAGTTAAACAGCACTGTTCTTGTGAATACAATTTTTATAGGATTTTTAGTGTTCAAGTTACCCAAGAAGCTGTTCCACCTCTATTAACAGGTAGCAAAATAACTTACAGTCTTATCTCTTCCTTTTCCTTTGCCACCTGACATCGAAGGCAAGCTTCACTGTGTCTGTGAAGCTGGGAGCATCTCTACAACCCTACAGATCCAAGCCCCGGCAGAATGTTAAAACAAAATAACACTGTGCATGTTGTGGCTCAGTGGAGAGAAGCTGTTTCAGAGCTGGAGCCTCAACATCACTTACTGCTAGAATGGGTCTCGTGTACCTCCAGGATGAAGGCAATGTCATGAATTCAGAACAAATACAGACATCTCTTGGGGCCATCATAGCTGCCTACTATTTGGGTAGAATAAATATCCTCGAGATCAGTAATCAAGAAGTTGTGTCTGGAATATCTATTTCTGAAACTTCCAGAGAAGGGTCTGTGATACCAGGCCAGAGTTATTAACAGTGATCATGTAATCTATGGGTTGTAGCAAAGCCTGTCTGGTTTACTTGGAGCTGGAGTTTTTCACAGTCTGTCCAATGGATTTTTCCAGACCCACACTATTCACAGTCAAGTCAAGTCAAGTTGCTTTTTATTGTCATTTTGACCACAGGCTGCTGGTACAGTGCACAGTAAAAACGAAACAACGTTCCTCCAGGACACTGGTGCTACACGAAACAACACAAAACTACACTAGACTATGTGAGACAGCACAAGGCTACACTAGACTATGTAAGACAACACAAAAACTACACTGGACTACAGACCTACACAGGACTACATAAAGTGCCGGGCAGTACAATAAATAATAAACAAGACAATAGGCACAGTAGAGGACAAATTACAATATAATAATAAATGATGCAGATCTCTGGGTATTAAGGAGCCTAATGGCTTGGGGGAAGAAACTGTTGCACAGTCTTGTCGTGACAGCTCGAATGCTTTCAGGAGGAAGTTACTCAGTCTGTTGGGTGGTCAGAAAGACTTACTTCTCCTGTTTCTACCCCACAGGTCCCTGTCCCTGCAGGTTATGATCCCCAAGTACAAATCCAAGTGTTCGCATCCGGGGCTGGGTTTTCGTCCCTCCAAGCCTTTCAGACAAGGAATTCCAGACCCTCTACTCACCCTTGATAAATCTTTTCTTTATTTTCCACCTCATCTGTTCTAATGTGAGCATTATTAAAAATAATTAGGAAATAATAATTACTAATTAGGAAGTGGGGGGTTTTGCTTCCATTTCTTTTTACTTCCGGTGTGCTTTGTATATAGTGTACCTGCCATGCCGTGTGGGTTGTGACAGCCTCTGTACATGCATAACGGTTTTGAAGTTCGAGATAAAGTTGTTTCTTAGGCATGACGTTGTCGAGTGTGCCTTTTTCAAAGTACGTTTGTAGAAGTTACTACATATTTTTGGCAACGAGGTGAACTGGTTTGGTGAACATATCAGCACGTTTTTCGAACGAGAGCTTTGCATTTCAGATGGCTACGTTTGGAACTGTCAATGAATTTTTGGAAGGAAACGAGGACTGGCTGGAGTATGAGGAAAGGTTGGGACACTTTTCCTGTGCTAATGGAATTACTGAGGAGGCCAAGAAGCGCTCTATTCTCCTGAGTGTGTGGAGGGCAAAGACTTACAAGCTAATAAGGAATTTAGCCGCACCCGAGAAAACTGGGGGACATTCCATATTATGAACTGGCCAAGCTCGTGGGGAACCACTACAATCTGAAACCTTCTGTGATAGTCCAACGGTGTAAGTTTCACAGCTGTTTCAGGAAGCCAGGTCAGACTGTGGCCGAGCTTCGGCAGCGGTTGGAGCATTGCTGGGAACACCGAAGGGTATGACAGTGAAACTCCATCTCGATCCTGAGGCTACACCATGTTTTTTTAAGCCCAGGTTGGTGCCCTATACCATGAAAGGCAAAGTCGAGGAGGAGCTGGAACGTTTACAGAGGCTGGGCATTATTGAGCCCGTCCAGTTTTCGAAGTGGGCGGCTCCCATTGTTCCAGTTTTGAAAGCGGACAAAATGGTGAGGGTATGTCGGGATTATAAGCTTACGGTGAATCAGGTCTCTAGGCTGGAGGAGTACCCATTGCCACAGGTGGATGACCCGTTTGCGACCCTGCCAGGGGGTAAGCTGTTCACAAAGCTGGACATGAACCACACCTACCAACAGCTGCTGCTCGACAAGGATTCAAAGGAGTACGTCACAATTAATACGCACAAGGGATTATTCAAGTACAATCGCCTGGTGTTTGGAGTGGCGTCCAGCCCTGCCATTTTCCAAAGGACAATGGACACTTTGCTGCAGGGGATTCCGCACGTAGCAGTGTACCTTGATGATATCTTGATCACAGGGGCTACGGAAGTGGAGTATCTGGCTAATTTAGAACAGGTGCTGAAGAGGCTCTCAGATGCAGGGCTGTGGTTGAAACGTGGAAAATGTGTGTTTCTGGCATCGAGTGTGACTTACCTGGGACACAAGATCACAGCTGAGGGGCTTTGCCCTGTGGAGGATAAAGTGAGAGCTATTAAGGAGGCCCCAGGCCCCAAGACCATCATGGAACTCAGATCATTTTTAGGCATGGTGAATTATTATGACAAGTTTCTTCCTGACCTCTCAAGGGTTTTGACCCCACTGTATAAGCTGCTTCACAATGACGCTAAGTGGCAGCGGGGTGAAGAGCAGGAGAAAGCTTTCAGGGAAGTGAAAGAACTCCTTCACTCAGTGAAGCTGCTTGTTCACTATGACCCAGATAAAGAGATCACTCTTGCATGCGATGCCTCACCCTATGGAGTCGGGGCAGTTCTCTCACATGTAATGGAGGACTGTTCAGAGAAGCCTATTGGTTTTGCTCCACGTACCCTGACAGCTGCTGAGAAGGGATATTCACAGCTAGACAAAGGCCTGGCCATTGTTTTTGCGGTCAAACACTTTCATCAGTACCTTTATGGATGCGTATTTACAATTTGTACAGACCATAAACCACTGATGAGCCTGTTCAATGAGACCAGATGCATCCCACCGCTAGCCTCAGCCAGGATACAGCATTGGGCTCTTACGTTGTCAGCCTACCAGTACACTATTGTGTGCAGGGCGGGTGGGAATAATGCAAATGCTGATGCACTGAGTCGACTACCTTTACCTGAGACACCTGTTACTACATACGTGCCTCCAGAGACTGTGTTTTCATTGGAGAGGCTGTCAGAGACACCTGTAAAGGCAACCCAGATCAGGCAGTGGACAGAGGGGGACCCAGCCCTGTCCCAAGTCAAGACTTTTCTTTTACAAGGTTGGCCCAGAGTCGTGGAAGGAGAGGAACTGGGGCCTTATGCCAATTGCAAGACAGAACTCAGTCTGCAGGATGGCTGCATTTTCTGGGGGGTGAGGGTCATTGTGCCTCCCTCTGGCCTTCTGTGATAGTCCAACGGTGCAAGTTTCACAGCCGTTTCAGGAAGCCAGGTCAGACTGTGGTCAATTTCGTGGCCGAGCTTTGGCAGCTGTTGGAGCAGATTGTGGAAGAAATTCATGAGACTCACCCAGGAGTGTCTCGAATGAAAAGCCTTGCAAGATCCTACGTTTGGTGGCCAAGAATGGATCAGGATCTGGAGAACAAGGTAAAATCATGCACGCAATGTCAGACTAATCAGAATATGCCACCACCAGCTCCTTTGCACCCATGGGAGTGGCCAGACCACTCCTGGTCTAGGCTACATTTGGACTTTGCTGGCCCTTTTGTAGGGCAGATGTTTCTTGTAATGGTAGATGCGCATTCTAAATGGATCGAAGCACACATCATGAGCAACATCACAGCCCCCTCAACCATAGACAAACTCAGACAAGTGTTTGCAGTCCACGGGTTGCCTGACACTCTGGTCAATGATAATGGCCCGACGTTCACCAGTGAACTGTTCAGTGAGTTCATGCAGCAGAATGGTATTCGTCATATTCAGACGGCCCTTTTCTACCCAGCCTCCAATGGTTTGGCTGAGCGGGCTGTTCAGACAGTGAAGGAAGGCCTGAAGCGGATGACAGGGGACTCTCTTAGCATTCGGCTTTCACGTGTCCTGTTTAAGTACTGCCTCACGCCGCAGACTATGACTGCCCGCAGTCCAGCAGAGATGCTGATGGGGCGTAGGCCCAAGTCAAGATTGGACCTGCTGCGCCCGGACATGAAGGCAAAAGTGGAGAGAAAGCAGGAAAAGCAGAAGGAGGGACATGATCAACATGCACGAGAGAGGCAGGTAAAACCAGATGACAATGTCTATGTGAGAAACAATCAGCAATGGCTGCCTAGGGCTAAGCAGAGTGGTCCTGTCTCCTATATTGTTAAGCTGACTGATGGGCGTGTTTTCCGCAGACATCAGGACCATGTGCACCTGCGTCATGATACCGGCTCAGAGGCAGACAGTTCCATGGAGTTTCCACTTGTGAGACAGACTACGATGGAAGCATGTCCACCAGTGACTTTGCCAGAGGGCGAGACACTGGCAGAGGGGTCGGAGTCCCGTGAAGAGGATGGACATTCTCACGCAGACACACAGACGCCTCTCATGCCCCCAAAACCAGCTCCACTGAAAACACCCCCACCAGCGGTGCCTGCTAGATCACCAGGGGGGTAGTGCGCAGATCACAGCGCACTCGTAAATCTCCTGACAGACTGAATCTTTGATGGGACAGTTCTTTTTTTGTTGTTGTTAGACTGAATGTTGAATCTGTCATGTTTTCCAGATGTTTTGTATTGATAAACTGTTGCTGAGATACTAGTATAAGTTTTCAGGGGTACGCAAGTTAATAACACCACTGTTTTTATTTCCTAGTTTTTACATTTGAGGAATGTTGGATTTTAAAAGGGGAGAAGTGTTGTAATGTGAGCATTATTAGAAGTAAGTTAATACTAATTAGGAAATGGGGGGGGTTTACTTCCGGAGTACTTTGTATATAGTGTGCCTGCCATGCCGTATGGGTTGTGAAAGCCTCTGTGTACACATAACAGTTTTGAAGCTCGAGGTAAACTTGTTTCTCGGGCATGAAGTTGTCAAGTGTGTCTTTTTCAAAGTAGGAGTTACTACATCATCCTTCTGCCATTTATTGTACGCACCTCAGGGCACCGAACCTCCTCTGTCTGGGCCCCGACTTCTCTCACCTGGGCCAGTGAACGGGCACCAAATCTCCTCTGTCTGGGCCCCAACTTCTCTCACCTGGGCCAGGGAACGGGCACCAAATCTCCTCTGTCTGGGCCCCAACTTCTCTCACCTGGGCCAGGGAACGGGCACCAAATCTCCTCTGTCTGGGCCCCGACTCCTTGCACCTGGGTCAGTGAACGGGTACCAAATCTCCTCTGTCTGGGCCCTGACTTCTCTCACCTGGGCCAGTGAACGGGCACTGCATCTCCTCTGTCTGGGCCCCAACTTCTCTCACCTGGGCCAGGGAACGGGCACTGAACTTCCTCTGTCTGGGCCCCAACTCACCTGGGTCAGTGAACGAGCACTGAACCTCCTCTGTCTGGGCCCCAACTTCTCTCACCTGGGCCAGTGAATGGGCACCAAATCTCCTCTGTCTGGGCCCCGACTTCTCTCACCTGGGCCAGTGAACGGCCTCTGAACCTCCTCTGTCTAGGCCCCGACTTCTCTCATCTGGGCCAGGGAACGGGCACCGAATCTCCTCTGTCTGGGCCCCGACTTCTCTCACCTGGGCCAGTGAACGGCCTCTGAACCTCCTCTGTCTGGGCCCCGACTTCTCTCACCTGGGCCAGTGAACGGCCTCTGAATCTCCTCTGTCTAGGCCCCGACTTCTCTCATCTGGGCCAGGGAACGGGCACCGAATCTCCTCTGTCTGGGCCCCGACTCCTCACACCTGGGCCAGGGAACGAGCACCGAATCTCCTCTGTCTGGGCCCCGACTCCTCACACCTGGGCCAGGGAACGGGCACTGAATCTCCTCTGTCTGGGCCCCGACTTCTCCTCTTATTGGCCAAAGTGATGCAGCCTCACACAGGGCTAGCTGTACGCGCATCGGAACTCCATCTACAATCATTCTGCAACTCACCATTTCAGCTCATCCTCTGAACTCCCCTCACCATCGCTTGCCCCTTCACTGTTTGTCCCAATAATTTAACGCAAGTTAAATCAGAAAAGGTATTTTAAGAGACTTTTAGTTGGATTTCTTAGTTTTTTATCTACCAGAGAAGTGTCACATGCATTCGGTCGCATCATCTTAACTTGAAGTTGTAAGCAGCTTAGATACAGACTGTCTCTTGATCTCCAAATCTACCTTGTTATGGCCCCTGCACTTGAGTTATCTACTTGCATTACACTTCCTTTGCAGCTGTAGTACTCCATTCTGCATTGTATTTTCGTTTTAGTAACTTAATATTCTTGTTTATTGAATAATCTGTTTAGATGACACACAACCAAAAGCTTTTCGCTGAACTTTGGTATATTGTAGCAGTGTGCTACACACAGCGCTAGAATAACGACACGTAGTTGGTGAGTTGTAGTTGTAGATGTGCGTACAGCTAGCCCTGTGTGAGTTGTACCTGTGGAGAAGATGCTTGGCTTTGGAAGTGATTGAATTCGAAAGCTAAGACATTCATGCTTGCAGTTTAAGGTCTCATTTGATGTCCAGCAATTTATACTGTAGCATTGGCCTGAATTGCAATCTCCAGTCTCTGGGGTGGCATATGACCACATAATCTTCTAATTTGGGACACACCTAACCTGACCAATTATGGCCTTGGAAATCATTTTAAGCTGGTCAGCTATTTTTTTAGCTGCTGCACGCTAATTTCTCACCAGCAGTTTTGGTGTCCCAGGTCTGCCTGGGCCTTCAGTGAACAAATAAATAAACACGGAACAGAGCAATTAAGGAATAACAGACCCTGGGATGCTCTTTGCTGCTTCAAGACCAGATACCTATACATACACAAGGACCTGAGGTGGTGCTTTAAAGTGCCCTGGAATTTTAACAGAAACTTTAACAGAGGGCTGGCTGGTGGTGTCATGGCATTAGCACTGGACTTCAAGGCAGACGGTCCTGAGTTCAAACCCATCCGGGTCCCAACCTGGGCGGCAGTAGTATCTGCGTGGAAGAAAGGCCTGGCAATCTCTTCCGTCCCTTGCCATGGAAACCCTATGGACCCTATTGTCCATGAGATCACGAAGAGTCGAATTTGACTTAATGACTGAACAACAACAAACAGAAACACATACAGCACATATTTACCCAACCTTCCATCAATTTTAGCTCATCCCATTGACTGTACATATCTCACTATCCTACTCTCATTCATGTCCTTATCGTGACCATCCCTAAAATGGGTTAACTAATTCAAAGTTGGTCAAATTGCAGAGGAGAAGGGGAGAATAGAAGCCCTTTTGTGAACATAACAGAGTGGAAGAGGAAGAATCAGGCACACAGAACAGGTAGCAGTCATTGTGAGATCACAGACTGCTTCAAGAGATAATGTGACATAAGCAAAATTAAACAAAGTTTAGTGAGCTCAAATGAAGGCAGCTGAACATTTAGAAGCAGGGTAAGTACTGTGAATCCTAACCTTCGTAAACATGCTGCTGTGTGACAAGGTTCAATCTAAGATAAGCCAATAGCTTAAGAGCAGGACATTGCAATTTCATGTCCAGACCACTCTCCAAGGCCAGAGTCATAAAGTCATTCAGCATGGAAAAGGTGATCTGGCACAACTGATCTACACTGACCAAGATTTCCATTTAAGCTAGACCATTTGCCCGCATTTGACCCTTTCCTTTGCCCACTTACCTATCGGATTAGGATCTTCTGTAAATCCAGATATTATTTTCACTGTTAATGACACTAATTTTATCTCCAAACTTAGTAACCATGTCTTGTACTTTATGATCAAATCATTGATACTAATTGATGACAAACAGTAATGGGCCTAGTACTGAGTCCTGGGAAAAACCATTAGTCACAGACCTCCAATGCAAACAGCAACATTCCACCTTCCTCTCTGCTTCCTACTCTTACAAACATTCTGGATACAATTAGTTAGCTCTCTTTGAATCCTATGTAATTTAACTTTCTATAGCACCTACCATGTTGAACCTTATCAAAGGTCTTACGGAAGTTCATTAGTAACCTTCTTGGTTACTTCTTCAATACACAATCAAATTTGTGAGACATGATCTTCCAGGCAAGATTTGCATAAGAACTTCTTGCCCTGTTATAAAATACAAAAGGGTATGTTTCAGGAAACATACAACATGTTTAAGAGACTCAGTAAGTGAGAAGAGGGATGGTTCTCCAGGATAGGGAGTCAAGAATTACAAAAACAAAGAATGGGGACAGTCATTCACGTGTAGAGGAATTTCTTCAACTAGTGCTGAGAGCCTTTAGAATTCTCCAGCAGAAGAACCATGAAGATTCAGTTACAGAACATATTTAAGTCAAAGATCAATGGATTTTTAGATATTAAAGGACATGGGAGAGCACAGAAATTTTGCACTGAGGTAGATCAGTGATGAAATAGACAGAAGGGCTGGAATAGCGGCCCTAATATGCTAATGTTTAATTAGATTAGATTATGAGGACACTCAGTCCTCGTTTATTGTCATTTAGAAATGCATGCATTAAAAAATGATACAACATTCCTCCAGAATGATATCACAAGAAAACACGGGACAAACCAAGACTAAAACTGACAAAACCACATAATTATAACATATAGTTACAACGGTGCAAAGCAATACCATAATTTGATAAAGAGCAGACCATGGGCACAGTAAAAAAAAAGTCTCGAAGTCCTGATAGCCTCATCATCTCACGCCGGCGACAGAAGGGAGGAACTCTCCCCGCCATGAACCTCCAAGCGCCGCCAACTTGCCGATGCAGCACCAT
Organism: Mobula birostris; assembly: GCF_030028105.1. NCBI lineage: Eukaryota > Metazoa > Chordata > Chondrichthyes > Myliobatiformes > Myliobatidae > Mobula > Mobula birostris. The sequence goes on along the minus strand of NC_092373.1, from coordinate 102,332,064 downwards.
TGGAAGCACCCGACCGCAGCGGACTCTGAGTCCGTCTGAAAACTTCGAGCCTCCAACCAGCCCCTCCGACACAGCTTCTCCGAGCACCATCCCCTGCCGAGCGCTTTGACCCCGCCCCAGCCGCCGAGCAACAAGCAAAGCCAAGGACTCGGGGCCTTCTCCTCTAGAAATTCTGGACCACACAGTAGCAGCAGCAGCGAAGCAGGCATTTCAGAAGTTTCACCAGATGTCCCTCCATGCTCTCACATCCATCTCCATCAAATCAGGATTGTGCACGGCACCCTACTTGACAAATAACAGACATCACCACCAGAGTGGCCGCTGTGAGCTGCGTCGCGCTGCCATCTTCTCCCCATTCTTTGTTTCTTTATCTGAATAATTTTAGTCCTTTAATGGGTTTTAATGAATTTTAGTCTTTTTATTAAATGCTTTACATTTTTAATCATTTAAAACAGTCACCAGGCTTTGAATATCTTTTGATTTAAAATCCATTTAAAAACTGTGGGAAGTCTTGACAACTGACAGTGGTTCCAAGGCAGGGCCTCAGTGTTTTCAGGAGAGGGGCCTCAGAAGTGTGTAGAGTGGGGTCGCAGCAGTGTCAAGGGTGAGGCCACAGTGGTGACAGAGGACGAGCCTCTGTGGTGGTAGGGACAGAGCTACAATGGTGACAGAAGCAGGACCACAGTAGTGTCAGGACCACGGTCTTGTCAGGGATGAGGCCACATTAGTTTACTAAGTCAAACCTGGTCATGATGAAAGCTCTCTACATCTAGCTGGATGCTGGGCTGCTCATCTCAAATAGTCTTCTGCATCTAAGTGGATGTGGGCCATGAATAATGAGCTGCTTGTTTCTTGGAACCAGTCAGAGAGAATGGGATAAAAGGGTTTTGCAGGGAAATTCCCAGGTTTAGGCTATGAACTGATGCCAATGGAGCTAAAAAAAAAGTAGTTATTGGAAAAACCCGAAGAGTGCAGATGGATGGAGGAGATGATGGGAAAAAGGAAAAAGGACGTGCACAAGGGTGAGAAAGTGTTTGATAAGTTAAAATGGCATTCTACTCAATGTAGATTTGTGAGCAATAAAGTAGTGCAGTGTCAGAAAGTGGTCTGGTTTTAGAGTCTAGTCTGGATGTTGAACCTTAACAGCATATAGGGAGCCAATTTGCAAGAGAGGCAGAGTGAGGAGATGATGGAGGTTTTGTAAGAAGTGAAGGAAATGGAGGAAAAATGATACAGATGATTTCAGAACTGGTGGAGGAAGAATGTAAGCAGGAGAATAAAATGAGTGAACAACAGGGACAGCAATGGAGAAAGTGGAGGCAGAGACGAAGGAAAGGTCAGATGGCACGGTGGTATAGTTAGTGGAGCTGCTACTCCATAGCTCCAGCAACCAAAGGTCAGTCCTGACGTGAGGTGCTGTCTGTGTGGAGTTTGCCCACTCTCTCTGCGACTATACAGGATTCCTCTGGATGCTCCAGATTTTTCCTACATCTCAAAGAGAAGTGAGTTGAAAGGTTAATTGCCCATCATCAATTGTCCCTTATGAAATGAAAAAGGGGAGGAAAAGATGTAGAAGGGGTAGAGGGAATGGTTATAATGCAGGAAACACTTTGAAGACAGAGAAACTGGCTTTAAACAACAATGCACAGTCACGTAGTATATCATTTTTGTTCAGATAGTTCCCACAAACAAAGCACCAAATCTAAAAAATTTCTCCCTACTCTAGATTGATATTTTTTTCAAAAGGGGAGAATCAAAAATTACTCTCAATTATTAGAGTAATAAATTAGATTCAGACTATTCCCTACTTTTCATAATTTATGAGCCAGGCAATTCACCATTAAATTATTAAACTTTTGGTGCTTTTGATAATAAAAAACACTTATGCTTTGATAAATGACAGCTAAATGATAATAGTTACCAGCAGAAACCATTACCTCTGCCTTATCTTTTATTATGACTAATGCACTGATTCACGGATTGCCTGAACATTTTCACAGTGGAAGAAGATGCTGCAGATTTTTAAATGCATCTGTTAGCATAGTGAATGTGAAAAGCAGAGCATCCCGGAAAACACGATTGATTTTTAGCCAGTAAGTCATATCCTTTGAAAATACAAAAGGCCTTTTCTTCACGTTCCCTGCTTCTGTTAATTCCTGCATGTTCTTGGCACATATAAGTGTTTACCAGAATTTGCTGATATTGTCTGCTCAGCTAATGTCTGATACACTGTGAAGCAATTAATGCACACAATGCAGGTTAGATTTTGGATAAACAAAAACAATCTTGTTTTCAATGTACAGGAGAGAAACTGAGTTCCAGATTACCTGGCACTTTAATTCCCCATCCCACTTGCACTCTGTCCTCTCTATGGCCTCCAGTACTGTTACAACAAATAATGGGATTAATGAATTTGTGGCTAAATTTGCCGATGATACAAAGATAGGTCGAGGAGCGGGTAGTGTTGAGGAAATGGAGACACTTAGATAGTTTAGGGAACTGGACAAAGAAGTAGCAAGTGAAATACAATGTTGGAAAGTGTATGGTCATACACTTTGGTGGAAGAAATAAACAGGCAGACTATTATTTAGATGGGGAGAGAATTCAAACTGCAGAGATGCAAAGGGACTTGGGAGTTCTTATGCAGGGTACCCTAAAGGTTAATCATCAGGTTGAGTCGGTGGTGCAGAAGGCAAATGCAATGTTGGCATTCATTTCTGGAGGTACAGAATATAAGAGCAGGGATGTGATGTTGAGGCTCTATAAGGCACTCGTGAGATCACACTTAGAGTATTGTGTGCAGTTTTGGGCTCCTTATTTTAGAAAGGATATACTGACATTTGAGAGGGTTCAGAGAAGATTCACAAGAATGATTTCAGGAATGAAAGTGTTACCGTATGAGGAATGTTTGTCAGCTCTTGGGCTGTACTCTCTGGAGTTCGGAAGACTGAGAGGGGATCTCATTGAAACATTCCGAATGTTAAAACGCCTGAACAGATTAGATATGGCAAAGTTATTTCCCATTGTAGGGGAGTATAGGATAAGAGGGCATGACTTCAGGATTGAAGGACGTCCAGTTAGAACAGAGATGCGGAGAAATTACTTCAGTTAGAGCGTGGTAAATCTGTGGAATTTGTTGCCACGAGTGCTATGGAAGCCAAGTCTTTGTGTGCATTTAAGGCAGAGATAGATAGGTTCTTGATTAGCCAGGGCATCAAAGGGTATGGGGTGAAAGCAGGGGAGTGGAGAGGACTGGAAGAATTAGATCAGCCCATGATTGAATGGTGGAGCAGACTCAATGGGCTGAATGGCCTACTCCTGCTCCAATACCTTATGGTTTAACAATACAGAATGGAGGAACAGCACCTCATCTTCTGGGTGCTTTACCCCCACTGGACTCAATACTGAATTCTCCGAGTTCAGGTAACTCTATCTGTATCAGAACTGGTCACTCTTAACTTTCTCCATTTTGATTAGTTTACTTTGTTCTGTTTCTATGGTCTGTGTTTCTAGGAGGTCCAACAGCCTGATACATTAAACACACTAAGAAGTTTAAAGTCCAGGCAACTGACTTCATAACCTATATGGTCTCACCATATCAGAAATATTCTCCCAACTTTATTTTCCCTAGTGAAAATTAACTGAATTAACTTATTTATCTCCCTTTCCCAACTCTGAGAAAGGCTTTTGAACCTAAAATTGTTTCTCCTTCCAAAAATGTTGCCTAACTTTCTGAATGTTTCTGGTACTTACTGCTTTTCTTAGAATACAAATCTGCATAAATTATATTAAATTGTGAGAGGCATAGACAGGGAGACAGAGTCTTTCTCCAGGGTTGAAATGTCAAATATGAAAGCACGTTTATTTAAAGTGGTGGGGGTTTTAAAGGAGATGTACAAGACAAGCCTTTTACACAGAGTGATATATTCCTGGAATGCATTGCCAAGGAAGATAGTGGAAACAGGTAGCAGTGTTTAAGAGATATTTAGGCAGGCTCATCATCAGAAAGTGAATGGAGGGATGTGAACATAGCAAAGGTAGATTGGACTGGTTAGATTGGTACCAAGTTCACCAGAGACAATCTGAGCTAAAGGGCCTATTCCTGTGCTATGCTTATCAACTCCTGAGTTACTGGTGAAACATTGCTGTTTCCTGCTTCTTTTTCCCAGCCTTATCTGTCTCTCGATTGAAGTACTATCTACTGCCCTTCATTCAGGGTATCCTCAATCCTAAATTATTAAGTTTAAGGTTCATGTTCTCCTTCAAAAACTGAGCACTGTAATCCAAGCTGGCATTCTGGGTGAAACACGGAGCAAGTGGACATCTGAAAATGAGTGGCAATTAGATGCATTAATGGGTCGCGCAGAGCAGTCTGGTGAACGGTCAGGACAAATTCTGTGGTGTATGAGTCCCAAGCACACGATTTGGTGGGTGATAGGTGAGCCCAGGTGAAGAGGGGAAGGTAGATGTGTGGGGAGGGTGGATGAAAGGGAATGATGTGAGGAGCTGGGAAGTAACAGCTGAAGAAGAAGGAATCTGATAGGAATAGACAGTAGACCATGGAATAAAAGGAAGGAGGTGGAGAGCAGAGGAAAGTGATGATAGTAGGGAGGGGGAGAGGAGTGAGAGGGCCACCAGCATGAGGGAAACTAAAAGTTGGGGTGGGGGAAGAAACAAAGATTAGTTGGAAGTTGGATAAATCAATGTTCATGCCATCAGGTTGGAGACTACCAAAATGGAATATGAGCTGTTTCCCCTCCAACCTGTGTTTGGTCTTATTGTGGGAGTAGAGGAGGCAGTGGACAGAAATGTCAGTGTGGACTGAGAAGAGGAATTGAAACGGGCGGCCACCTGCAAACCCTGGTGGTTGCAGCAAACAGGGTGAGGTGCTTGACAAAGCAATCCCCCAATCTGCATCAGGTCTGAGTGACGTAGAGGAGACTGCACTGGGAATATTGTATTTGCATGTCACCCCAACAGATCATTCCATACACAAGGGCACAGGGGTAGTAATAAGAAAAGGGAGTGCAGAATAGAGTGTTGCAGTTACAGAGAAAAAGCACTGCTGATAAACAAATGAATAGCAGAGAAAATCATGAGGTAAACTGAGATAGCAAAAGTTCATATGAGGAGAGGTTTATCCATGAGTCTTATAACAGCAAGAAACGGTCATTGAGTCTCTAGGCTCATGATCTCAGATTTTTCTCTTTCTGCCCAATAGGAGAGGGGAGAAGAAAAAAATAACTGGGGTGGGAGTGGTCCTTGTTTACACTGACTGCTTTCCCTAGCAGTGGGAAATGTAAACAAAGTCAATGGCAGTGAGGATGATTTGTGTGGTGGATTGACTACATTCACAACTCTGGAATTTCTCACAATTTTGCAATACCAAGGAATGATACATCTGGATAAGACGCTTTCTGTGGCTTATCTACAGTATGTTCATTTTAATAACCATCAGGAACAAGCTGAATTCCCTTAGCCTTCTGAGGACGTAGAGGTGTTGGAACTTAATCAGAAGAAAAGCTGCAGTTTCATGTTAATTATACACAGGTATTATTAATGAAAAATGATGAGCTCAGTTTATTAGATGACAGAAGTAATTGAGTGAATTTCCTGGCTCTCAGAGTGAGTAGAAACATAGAAAATAGGTGCAGGAGTAGGCCACTCGGCCCTTCGAGCCTGCACCGCCATTTATTATGATCATGGCTGATCATCCAACTCAGAACCCCGCCCCAGCCTTCCCTCCATACCCCCTGATCCCTGTAGCCACAAGGGCCATATCTAACTCCCTCTTAAATATAGCCAATGAACTGGCCTCAACTGCTTCCTGTGGCAGAGAATTCCACAGATTCACCACTCACTGAGTGAAGAAGTTTTTCCTAATCTCGGTCCTAAAAGGCCTCCCCTTTATCCTCAAACTGTGACCCCTTGTTCTGGACTTCCCCAACATCGGGAACAATCTTCCTGCATCTAGCCTGTCCAATCCCTTTAGGATTTTATACGTTTCAATCAGATCCCCCCTCAATCTTCTAAATTCCAACGAGTACAAGCCCAGTTCATCCAGTCTTTCTTCATATGAAAGTCCTGCCATCCCAGGAATCAATCTGGTGAACCTTCTTTGTACTCCCTCTATGGCAAGGATGTCTTTCCTCAGATTAGGGGACCAAAACTGCACACAATACTCCAGGTGTGGTCTCACCAAGGCCTTGTACAACTGCAGTAGTACCTCCCTGCTCCTGTACTGGAATCCTCTCACTATAAATGCCAGCATACCATTCGCCTTTTTCACCGCCTGCTGTACCTGCATGCCCACTTTCAATGGCTGGTGTATAATGACACCCAGGTCTCGTTGCACCTCCCCTTTTCCTAATCGGCCACCATTCAGATAATAATCTGTTTTCCTATTTTTGCTACCAAAGTGGATAACTTCACATTTATCCACACTAAATTGCACCTGCCATGAATTTGCCCACTCACCCAACCTATCCAAGTCACTCTGCATCCTCTTAGCATCCTCTTCACAGCTAACACTGCCGCCCAGCTTCGTGTCATCCGCAAACTTGGAGATGCTGCATTTAATTCCCTCATCCAAGTCATTAATATATATTGTAAACAACTGAGGTCCCAGCACTGAGCCTTGCGGTACCCCACTAGTCACCGCCTGCCATTCTGAAAAGGTCCCGTTTATTCCCACTCTTTGCTTCCTGTCTGCTAACCAACTCTCCACCCACACCAATACCTTACCCGCAATACCATGTGCTTTAAGTTTGCACACTAATCTCCTGTGTGGGACCTCGTCAAAAGCCTTCTGAAAATCCAAATATATCACATCCACTGGTTCTCCCCTATCCACTCTACTAGTTACATCCTCAAAAAATTCAATGAGATTCATCAGACATGATTTTCCTTTCACAAATCCATGCTGACTTTATCCGATCATTTCACCGTTTTCGAAATGTGCTGTTATCACATCTTTGATAACTGACTCCAGCAGTTTCCCCACCACCGACGTTAGGCTAAGCGGTCTATAATTCCCCGGTTTCTCTCTCCCTCCTTTTTTAAAAAGTGGGGTTACATTAGCCACCATCCAATCCTCAGGATCTAGTCCAGAATCTAACGAGTTTTGAAAAATTATCACTAATGCATCCACTATTTCTTGGGCTACTTCCTTAAGCACTCTAGGATGCAGACCATCTGGCCCTGGGGATTTATCTGCCTTCAATCCCTTCAATTTACCTAACACCACTTCCCTACTAACAAGTATTTCGCTCAGTTCCTCCATCTCACTGGACCCTCTGTCCCCTACTATTTCTGGAAGATTATTTATGTCCTCCTTAGTGAAGACAGAACCAAAGTAATTATTCAATTGGTCTGCCATGTCCTTGCTCCCCATAACCCCATAATCAATTCACCTGTTTCTGTCTGTAGGGGACCTACATTTGTCTTTACCAGTCTTTTCCTTTTTACATACCTATAAAAGCTTTTACAGTCAGTTTTTATGTTCCCTGCCAGTTTTCTCTCATAATCTTTTTTCCCCTTCCTAATTAAGCCCTTTGTCCTCCTCTGCTGAACTGTGAATTTCTCCCAGTCCTCAGGTGAGCCACTTTCTCTGGCTAATTTGTATGCTGCTTCTTTGGAATTGATACTATCCCTAATTTCTCTTGTCAGCCACGGGTGCACTACCTTCCTTGATTTATTCTTTTGCCAAACTGGGATGAACAATTGTTGTAGTTCATCCATGCACCCTTTAAATACTTGCCATTGCATATCCACCGTCAATCCTTTAAGTGTCATTTGCCAGTCTATCTTAGCTAATTCACGTCTCATACCTTCAACGTTACCCCTCTTTGAGTTCAGAACCTTTGTTTCTGAATTAACTATTTCACTCTCCATCTTAATGAAGAATTCTACCATATTATGGTCACTCTTACCCAAAGGGCCTCTCACGACATGATTGCTAATTAACCCTTCCTCATTGCTCAAAACCCAGTCCAGAATAGCCTGCTCTCTAGTTGGTTCCTCGACATGTTGGTTCAAAAAACCATCCCGCATACATTCCAAGAAATCCTCTTCCTCAGCACCTTTACCAATTTGGTTCACCCAATCTACATGTAGATTGAAGTCACCCATTATAACTGCTGTTCCTTTATTGCACACATTTCTAATTTCCTGTTTAATACCATCTCCGACCTCACTACTACTGTTAGGTGGCCTGTACACAACTCCCACCAGCGTCTTCTGCCCCTTAGTGTTACGCAGCTCTACCCATATCGATTCCACATCTTCCTGGCTTATGTCCTTCCTTTCTATTGCGTTAGTCTCTTCTTTAATCAGCAACGCCACCCCACCTCCCCTCCCTTCATGGCTATCCCTCCTGAATATTGAATATCCCTGAACGTTGAGCTCCCATCCTTGGTCACCCTGGAGCCATGTCTCTGTGATCCCAACTATATCATAATCATTAATAACAATCTGCACTTTCAATTCATCCACCTTACTACGAACGCTCCTTGCATTGACACACAAAACCTTCAGGTGCTCTTTTACAACGCTCTTAGCCCTTATACAATTATGTTGAAAAGTGGCCCTTTTTAATGCTTGCCCTGGATTTGTCGGCCTGCCACTTTTACTCTTCTCCTTAGTACTTTTTGCTTCTACCCTCACTTTACACCCGCCCTGTCTCTCTGCGCTGGTTCCCATCCCCCTGTTGTGAACTAACCTCCTCACGCCTAGCCTCTTTAATTTGATTCCCACCCCCCAACCATTCTAGTTTAAAGTCACCTCAGTAGCCCCTGCTAATCTCCCTGCCAGGATATTGGTCCCCCTAGGATTCAAGTGTAACTCGTCCTTTTTGTACAGGTCACGCCTGCGCCAAAAGAGGTCCCAATGATCCAAAAACTTGAATCCCTGCCCCCTGCTCCAATCCCTCAGCCACGCATTTATTCTCCACCTCATCGCATTCCTACTCTCACTGTCGCGTGGCACAGGCAGTAATCCCGAGATTACTACCTTTGCGGTCCTTTTTCTCAACTCCCTTCCTAGCTCCCTATATTCTCCTTTCAGGACCTCTTCCCTTTTCCTACCTATGTCATTGGTACCTATATGTACCACGACCTCTGGCTCCTCACCCTCCCACTTCAGGATATCTTGGACACGATCAGAAATATCCCGGACCCTGGCACCAGGGAGGCAGACTACCATCTGGGTTAGAACACAGAATATAGAACATAGGCCATGACTGCCTTGTAATGTTTTACATGTTATGCTGACCATTTAATCTACTCTTAGATCAATCTAACACTTCCCATTCACAGTGCTCCATTTTTCTATCATCCACGTGCCTATCTAAGAATTCCTTGAACGCCCCCTAACGGTGCCTCAACCATGCATGGAAAATAAAATACAGTATTCCCAGTGCAGCCTCCTCTACATCAGTCAGACCTGATGCAGATTGGGGGATTGCTTTGTCAAGCACCTCACCCTGTTTGCTGTAACCGCCAGGGTCTGCAGGTGGCTGCCCGTTTCAATTCCTCTTCTCAGTCCACACTGACATTTCTGTCCACTGCCTCCTCTACTCCCACAATAAGACCAAATACAGGTTGGAGGGGAAATGGCTCATGTTCCATTTTGGTAGTCTCCAGGTACACAGTGCTCCTGATAAACATCCCTGATTGACAGTAGAGAGGACCAAATGATCCTCTCAGCTGTTCTCACAGTCCTTTGTTGGGAATTCTGGTCTGATGCTCTGCTGCTTCCATACCAGAGGAGATGTAGCTTGTCAGGACACTCTCAATGGTGCTCTGTTTTATGGGGGGGGCTAAGGGGAGCCTTGCTTGTCTTAATGTTCTCATGAACGGGTGGCACTGCAGTGCCTTCTTGTTCAGGGAGGTGATATTAAGGGACCAGGTGAAAGTATCCAGAGTAATTGTATCACTGGCATTTTGAATTCACAAGAATGTAAGAAGTTGCAGAGTATAGTGGGCCCAGCTCAATGCATCTTAGACACATCGCTCCACACCATGAGGGGTATCTACAGGAGGCGGTGCCTTAGAAAGACTGCATCTACCATCAAAGATCCCGCCATCTGAGCAAAGCTGTCTTCTTGCATCAGGCAGTAGGTGCAGAAGCCCGATATTGCAGACTGTCAGGTTAAAGAGCAGCTGCTTCCCCTCAATCCATCAGTCTTTGAACTAAGCTGCATGTCCCCAGTCACTACTTCAGTATACGACACCATGACCACTTTGCACCACGATGGATTTTTGTTCTAATGATGTTTTACTTCTTAGTGATGCTGCTACAAGTAAGTTTTTCAATGCACCTGTGCATACATGGACTTGTTCATATAACAATAACCTCAACTTTCACTTTGACTTTGTTAACAACTAAAGCAGATTCATGCAACATTAAAAAGAACTAATTTAAAGTTGCAGAGAATGAGTCAGGGGGGATTGATAGGTCACAAGGAATATCAATATTAAAGCGATTAGCCCATTGAAATGGGCTAATGGTGCAGTTAGAGGCAGATTGTGCTCTGTCTCTCTGTCTCTGTCTCTGCCTCTGTCTCTGTCTCTGTCTCTGTCTCTGTCTCTGTCTGTCTCTGTCTCTGCCTCTGTCTCTGTCTCTGTCTCTGTCTCTGTCTCTGTCTCTGTCTCTGTCTCTCTCTCTGTCTCTGTCTCTGTCTCTGTCTCTGCCTCTGTCTCTGTCTCTGTCTCTGTCTCTGTCTCTGTCTCTGTCTCTCTCTCTGTCTCTGTCTCTGTCTCTGTCTCTGTCTCTGTCTCTGCCTCTGTCTCTCTCTCTGCCTCTGTCTCTGCCTCTGTCTCTGCCTCTGTCTCTGTCTCTGCCTCTGTCTCTGTCTCTGTCTCTGTCTCTCTCTCTGTCTCTCTCTCTGTCTCTGCCTCTGTCTCTGTCTCTGTCTCTGTCTCTGTCTCTGTCTCTGTCTCTGCCTCTGTCTCTGTCTGTCTCTGTCTCTGTCTCTGTCTCTGTCTCTGTCTCTGCCTCTGTCTCTGTCTCTGTCTCTGTCTCTGTCTGTTATGCATTACCAATAGCAGGACCATGGGGCTTCTCCCTCACCACTTGTAAAGTCCCACAGCAAGACATCCTATCAATATTATTGCAGCTTTTCTGATGTTAGCTATTGTAAGCTTAAAGGCAGCTTGTCCACCATACAAATCTCTCTCTCTCTCTCTGTATATATATATATATAGATAGATAGATCTACACACACGCCTGTGAATCTTCTTGCTGTAAAAAGATAAGTCATTTGCACACAGAACCCGAGTACTGGAATTGGTGAATCCACTGAGGGATGCGCCTGTAACAAAGTCATTAATGAAGACTCTGCAGCATGACCACTGGGGACAGTGTTGGAAAAATTGTCTGCCGCTGACAGACTTCACACTTGAACAGAACTTTCTGGGTAGACCTTGAGTAAATGTAGCAGTAGATTGGTGTATGACTGACGCAAAAACCTGCTTGGTGACAGGGCACTATTTTGGCAAGTTTCCTTCCTTCAACCACATCTTCAGCAATCATTCAGAAGCTGAGGGCTGAGTCTGCCAGATACAACATTGCAGACAAGACTGCAGCAGACACAGTTTACAGAGTCTACAGCTAAATGAAAATAGATTGGTACAACACTATGATACAGAGGCCGGGAATGTAGTAAAAGCAGGCACGTTGGTAATAATGACAAAGGCAAAAGGAGCTCGAACAGGTAGTACCTCAATTACATGGGACTGAGTTAAACACTGCCAGGATTCACTGTTAAATCAGTCATGTCTCTGACAAACAACTGAAGAGAACCAAGGCAACAAAGCTCTGGAGACACAAGGAATTCTGCAGATGCTGGAAATTGAAGCAACACACATCAAAGTTGCTGGTGAACCCAGCAGGCCAGGCAGCATCTCTAGGAAGAGGTACAGTTGACATTTCAGGCCGAGACCCTTCGTCAGGACTGGAGACTGAGTTTCAATTCCGACCTGAGACACTAACTATATATAGATTTTGCACATTCCCCATGTGACCACATTGATTTCATCTGAGTTCTCCAGTTTCCTTGCACATCCTAAAGATGAGTTGGCCACTGTAAATTGCCCCAAGTGGGAAGTGAGTGGTGGAGCCTGGGAGAAATTGATCATGAATGAGGTTATGATAAATTGATTGGAATGAGAGGCTGATAACGTGTAAAGGGGTTGTTGATAGTCAGTGGGCTGGAAGACATGTTTCTAGGCTGTACAACTCAATACTCACACTTCCTGCTTTCTTCTTTCCTTTCTGTTACAATTGATCATCTGTCTTCATATCTTGCTATTTACTCTATCTCAGATTTTATTTAATAATATTTTTATTTTCCATGCAGTAGAGATTCATTTGTTTGTTTGTTCATCCCTGAGCAGAGAACTGTGCCATAGTTGATAGAGCTACTGCTTCAGAGCAACAATGAGCTGAGTTCTATTCAGACCTCTGGTGATGTCTATATAGATTTTGCGAGATCTCCCTGTGAATGTGTATTTTCCACTTGGATGCTCCAGTTTTCCTCCATATCTCAAAAGTATGCAGGCAGTTAGTTTAATTCGCCATTGTTAATTGCTCCTAGTGTCTAGGTGAAGCGAATGGCTTGAGTTTAATGGGAGCACAAGTTTAATCAATAGGTTAAAGTAAAACAGGTGTAAATTGGTGGTTCATGGTCAGCACAGACTTGGTGGGCCGAAGGGCTAGTTTCTCTTTATGACTCAGTGGGAGACTGTTCCGGACTTTCAGGTCTGAGTTCATCCAAGGTATTATAAACATGAGAAAATCTGCAGATGTTGGAAATCCAAAGCAACACACACAAAATGCTGGAGGAATTCAGCAGGTCAGGCAGCATCTACGGAAAAGAGTAAACAGTCGATGTTCTGGGCTGAACACTTCATCTGGCTCAGGACTGGTCCTCCAATATAATAACACCAAGGAATTTAACGTTGCTGACCATCTCTACCTCTGATCCTCCAATGAGGATTGGCTCATAGACCTCGAGTTTCCCTCTCCTGATGTTAATAATCAGCTCCTCGATCTTGCTGACATTGAGTAAGATGTTGTTGTGGTACCACTCAGCCAGATTTTCAATCTCCCTCCTATACGTATGCCAATTTATCACCACCTTTGATTCAGCCTGTGACAGTGATGTCATCAACAAATTTGAGTAGGCATTGGAGCTGTGCTTGGCCTCACAGACATGAGTCTAAAGTGAGTAGAGCTGGGGGCTAAGCACAGCCTTGTGGTGCACCTGTGCTGATGGAGATTGTGGAGGAGATGTTGCTAATCCAAGCTGACTAGAGTCTGCAAGTGAGGAAATCGAGGATCAAATTGCACAAGGAGGAGTTGAGGCCAAGGTTTTGAAGCTTACTGATTAGTTTTGAGGGGATGATAGTATTGAATGCAAAGCTGCAGTCAATAAAGGAGATCTTAATGTACGCATCTTTCCTGTCCAGATGTTCCAATATTGAGCGTGCATCAGCATCACAGACACATCGCATCCGATAAGCAGCATCATTGACAAGTGCATCAAGAGTTTATTTTATTCATTTATTTCACAATACATCATTGAACAGGCCTTTCTGGCCCTTGAAGCCACGTCACCAGCAACCCACCAACTTAACCCCAGCTGACTCATGGACAATTTACAGTGACCTATTAGCCTACTAACTGGTACGTCTTTGGACTGTGGGAGGAAACCAAAGTACCCAGAGGAAACTGGGGAGAATGTACAATCTCCTTGCAGATGATGTGAGGGAGAACGCTGAACTACAATGCCCGGAGATGTGATGGCGTTGTGCTAACTGCTACACTACCGTGATACCCAAGTTGTACCTAAATTGTGCAAAATTAAACAAAAAACAACACAATTAGGAAAAAAAGAGACAAAGTCCTTGAAGTGGAGGTTTACAAACTGGTCATTATGCTGAGCTGATGCTTAGAGATGTGCTGAGTGGTTGAAGAAGGGAATTAGCTGGTGGTGTGCACCTCAAGTCAGTGTACCTCCTGCTTGATGCTGGCTGTGAGAAATTGGCATGGCCTGTCTACTGGCAATGCTCAATGACAGATATTGCCTTCTTCATGCATATACTACCACGGTAGGAAGGGAAGTGGCAGTGATTTATTCGGCTCATTCAGCATTCCTGGCAGCTTCTTACGTTCCTGTGCATTTGAATTGTCAACCCAGACCAGGCCATGGTGCAGCCAGTCAGGATACATGCAATAGTACATCTGTTAGAGTGTTTGGTGGAAATCTAACCTCCTTAATCTTGTCCCAAAATAACGATGCTGGTATGCTTTCCTTAGACCTGTATTGCCTAGGGTAGACACAAGTAAGTAGTAGGCTGTGCCCTGGAGCTTATCATTGCGTAAATTACTTCCATATTTTGTTTCAGCATAGGAGGACATTTACCTGTTGAGACCATGCTCACTCACGAGAACTGAAGAGATTTTACAGATTCCACCATTCACCTACCGATGAGGTATTATTTGCAGTAACCAATTAACCTTACAACCTGCACATCTTTGAACTGTAGGAGGAAACCAGAGCCCCTGGAGAAATCCAGATATGTGGAAACTCCTCACAGGCCGCAGCCAAGATCAGGACTGAACCCCTGGTCACTGGATCAGTGAGATAGCAGCTCTACTAGCGATACCAATGTCATGTCCATGGTCAGATATTGACATCTCTAATTTAAAAATCTGACATTTAGAATGGAGCACAAACTATCTTTACTGTCTCTCCAGCTCTGAATCCTCAGTGAACACCACTTAAAATGGAAAGTTTTATTGCAATTATTTAGTATTCCTCATGAACCAGATCGCATATAATGAAAGTGACTTCTCCAAAACCTTCTGTCACCATGATTAGTTCCTTCTCCTCCGGGATTAGTGTCACAACCAAATCTGGCTAATGATATCAAACCTTTTATCCCCACCAAAGCTCTCTAATCTGATTCTCGGATCATCTGCAGCATGATGCCAGGGGAACACTAAACTGTGTTAATTGTTAGAAGCTCAACAAAGTGCTGATTTATTCATTGATGTCGTGGCTGTCCCTCTTGTGGTTTGCATTGTAAGACATCCCCCATCGACTTCCTGCAAGCACGCTTTCTTTTTTTTAATGTGGCACCCAATAAATATCATATGGTCACAGCTGTTCTCTGTGTAACAAAAATCTCCATTCTACAACTAGCATAATTGTGTCGTGCTACAGTTTGTATGTGTGCAGAGAGTAATTGCATCCCTAAAAGCTCATAACATGACCTGTTTTAATTGTTTTGCAGTGCATTTACATAAAGAGCAGTCAATATGCACAACACTGATTCCACAAACAAGATGATAAATAGCCAGTTAATCTTGATTTTATAAACGTGACCTGCAGGAAATAACTTGGCCAATATGCTTGGAAGCTCAGATGAAGCAGGAGAGCACATTCGGCATTGCTGAACAGGAGTGCTGGCAACTTTAAATGAGATGTCTTGGGTTTGAGTCTCCCGAACACACACCACCATGTTATTCCACTTTTATAAAGACCAGGAGACATAGGAGCAAAATTAGGCCATTTGGCCCATCAAATCCATTCCACCATTCCATCATGGCTGATCTATTATCTCTCTCCATCCAATCCTTCTGCTTTCTCCCCATATCCTTTGATGCATTGATTAATCAAGTCAGTATTCAGTAGATGCACCTTTGGCAGTAACTCCAGCCCCGAGTCTGTGTGGATAGGTCTGTATCAGCTTTGCACCTCTGGACACTGCAATTTTTCCCCAAACTTGCTCAAGCTCTGTCAGATTGCATGGGGATCATGAGTGAACACCCCTGTTCAAGTCCAGCCACAAATTCTCAATTGGATTGAGGTCTAGACTCTGACTTGGCCACTCCGGACATTAACTTTGTTGTTTTTAAGCCATTCCTGTGTAACTTTGGCTTTATGCTTGGGGTCATTGTCTTGTTGGAAAACAACTTTCCCAAGTCAGAGGTCTCTTGCAGACTGCATCAGGTTCTCCTCTCAGATTTCCTGTATTTTGCTGCATTTATTTTGCCCTCTATCTTCACAAGCTTTCCAGGCCTGCTGCAGTGAAGCATCCCCACAGCATGATACAGCCACCACCATGCTTCATAGTAGGGATGGTGTGTTTTTGATGATGTGAAGTGTTCGGCTTAAGCCAAACTTAGCATTTAGTCTGATGGCCAAAAAGCTTAATTTTAGTTTCATCAGACCATAGAACCTTCTTCCAGCTGACTTCAAAGTCTCCCACATACCTTCCGGCTATCTCTGGCTGAGATTTCATGTGAGCTTTTTTCAACAGTGGCTTTGTCTTTGCCACTCTCTCAAAAAGCTGTGACTTTCTCTTTGCCACTCTCCCATAAAGCTGTCATAATGGGCAATGCTACAATAATCATTGGGGATTTCAATATGAAAGTAGATTGGGAAAATGAGGTTGGTGCTGGATCCCAAGAGTGGGAATTTCTAGAATGCCTAAGAGATGTATTTTTAGAGCAGATTGTGGTTGAGCCCACTGGTGGATCATCTATTCTGGATTGAGTGTTGTGCAAAGAACTGGAATTGATTAGAGAGCTTAAGGTTAAGGAACCCTTACATGCTCGTGATCATTATATGATAGAATTCATCTTGCAATTTTAGAAGAAGATGCTGAAGTCAGATGCATCAGTTTTACAGTAGATTAAAGGGAATTCCAGAGACATAAGGGAAAAGCAATTTGGAAGGTGCAGGATATATACATCCCAAAGAGGAAGATGTATTCTAAAGGCAACGTGACATAACTGTGGCTAATAGGAGAAGTCAATGCCAATATGAAAGCCAAGGAGGGGGCATAAAATAGAGTGAAAATTAATGGGGAGTTAGAGGATTAGGAAGCTTTTATAAACCAAAAGAAGGCAACTAAAAAAGTAATTAAGGAAAAGATGGAATACAAAGATAAGCTAGCCAATAATATTAAAGAGAATACCAAAGGTTTCTTCAGATACATAAAGTATAAAAGAGATATCATATTGCTGGAAAATGATGCTGGAGAGGTAGTAATGGGAGACAAAGAAATAGCGGACAAACTGAATAAGTATTTTACATAGAAACATAGAAAATAGGTGCAGGAGTAGGCCATTCGGCCCTTCGAGCCTGCACCGCCATTTATTATGATCATGGCTGATCATCCAACTCAGAACCCCGCCTCAGCCTTCCTTCCATACCCCCTGACTCCCGTAGCCACAAGGGCCATATCTAACTCCCTCTTAAATATAGCCAATGAACTGGCCTCAACTGTTTCCTGTGGCAGAGAATTCCACAGATTCACCACTCTCTGTGTGAAGAAGTTTTTCCTAATCTCGGTCCTAAAAGGCTTCCCCTCTATCCTCAAACTGTGGCCCCTCGTTCTGGACTTACCCAACATCGGGAACAATCTTCCTGCATCTAGCCTGTCCAATCCCTTTAGGATCTTATACGTTTCAATCAGATCCCCCCTCAATCTTCTAAATTCCAACGAGTACAAGCCCAGTTCATCCAGTCTTTCTTCATATGAAAGTCCTGCCATCCCAGGAATCAATCTGGTGAACCTTCTTTGTACTCCCTCTATGGCAAGGATGTCTTTCCTCAGATTAGGGGACCAAAACTGCACACAATACTCCAGGTGTGGTCTCACCAAGGCCTTGTACAACTGCAGTAGTACCTCCCTGCTCCTGTACTCGAATCCTCTCGCTATAAATGCCAGCATACCATTCGTCTTTTTCACCACCTGCTGTACCTGCATGCCCACTTTCAATGACTGGTGTATAATGACACCCAGGTCTCGTTGCACCTCCCCTTTTCCTAATCGGCCACCATTCAGATAATAATCTGTTTTCCTATTTTTGCCACCAAAGTGGATAACTTCACATTTATCCACATTAAATTGCATCTGCCATGAATTTGCCCACTCACCCAACCTATCCAAGTCACCCTGCATCCTCTTAGCATCCTCCTCACAGCTAACACTGCCACCCAGCTTCGTGTCATCCGCAAACTTGGAGATGCTGCATTTAATTCCCTCATCCAAGTCATTAATATATATTGTAAACAACTGGGGTCCCAGCACTGAGCCTTGCGGTACCCCACTAGTCACTGCCTGCCATTCTGAAAAGGTCCTGTTTATTCCCACTCTTTGCTTCCTGTCTGCTAACCAATTCTCCACCCACACCAATACCTTACCCCCAATACCGTGTGCTTTAAGTTTGCACACTAATCTCCTGTGTGGGACCTTGTCAAAAGCCTTTTGAAAATCCAAATATACCACATCCACTGGTTCTCCCCTATCCACTCTACTAGTTACATCCTCAAAAAATTCTATGAGATTCATCAGACATGATTTTCCTTTCACAAATCCATGCTGACTTTGTCCGATCATTTCACTGCTTTCCAAATGTGTTGTTATCACATCCTTGATAACTGACTCCAGCAGTTTCCCCACCACCGACGTTAGGCTAAGCGGTCTATAATTCCCCGGTTTCTCTCTCCCTCCTTTTTTAAAAAGTGGAGTTACATTAGCCACCCTCCAATCCTCAGGATCTAGTCTAGAATCTAACGAGTTTTGAAAAATTATCACTAATGCATCCACTATTTCTTGGGCTACTTCCTTAAGCACTCTAGGATGCAGACCATCTGGCCCTGGGGATTTATCTATCTTCAATCCCTTCAATTTACCTAACACCACTTCCCTTCTAACATGTATTTCGCTCAGTTCCTCCATCTCACTGGACCCTCTGTCCCCTACTATTTCTGGAAGATTATTTATGTCCTCCTTAGTGAAGACAGAACCAAAGTAATTATTCAATTGGTCTGCCATGTCCTTGCTTCCCATAATCAATTCACCTGTTTCTGTCTGCAGGGGACCTACATTTGTCTTTACCAGTCTTTTCCTTTTTACGTATCTATAAAAGCTTTTACAGTCCATTTTTATGTTCCCTGCCAGTTTTCTCTCATAATCTTTTTTCCCCTTCCTAATTAAGCCCTTTGTCCTCCTCTGCTGAACTTTGAATTTCTCCCAGTCCTCAGGTGAGCCACTTTCTCTGGCTAATTTGTATGCTTCTTCTTTGGAATTGATACTATCCCTAATTTCTCTTGTCAGCCATTTTTGCATCATTCTTCACAGTGAAAGACACTAGCAGTATGGTGGAAGTTTGAGACTGTCAGTGGGGAGAAGTGAGTGAAGTTGCCATTGCTAGGGGGAAGAATCTTGGGAAACTGAAAGGTCTGAAGGTAGACAAATCATCTGGAGCAGATGGTGTACACCACTGGGTTCTAAAAGGGGTGTCTGAAGAGATTGTGAAGGCATTATTAATGATCTTTCAAGAATCAATTGTTTCTGGCATGGTTCTGGTGGAATAGAAAATTGCAAATGTCAATCCACTGCTCAAGAAAGGAAAGAGGCAGAAGAAAGAAAATTATAGACCAGTTAGTCTGACCTCTGGTTGGGAGGATGTTGGGGTCGATTGTGAAGGATGTGGTTTCAGGGTACTTGGAGGCACATGTTCAAATAGGCCAGTGTCAGCATGGTCTCCTCAAGGGTAAATCGTGCCTGACGAATCTGTAGGAATTCTTTGAAGAAATACCAAGCAGGATATTGAAGGGAGAATTGATGGATATTGTGTACTTGAATATTCAGAAGACCTTTGACAAGGTGTCACACATGAGGCTACTTTACAAGTGAAGAGCCCATGGTAGTACAGGAAAGACTCTAGCATAGATAAAGCAGTGGCTGATTGGCAGGATCAAAGAGTGGGAATAAGGGGAGCCTTTTCTGGTTGGCTGTTGTGACTAATGGTATTCCACAGGGATCTGTGTCGGGACTGATTCTTTTTATGTTATATGTCAATGATTTGAATGACGAAATTGAAGGCTTTGAGGCAAACTTTGTCAATGATACAAAGATACTGTAGGTGGAGAGGGAGGTAGCTCTGAAGAAGTAGAGTGGCTACAGAGGACTTAGACAGATTAGGAGAATGGGCACTGAGTAGCAGGTGAATACAGTGTCAGGAAGTGTATGGTCATGCACTTTGGTAGAAGAACTAAAAGGATAGACTATTTTCTAAATGAAGAGAGAATTCAAGTATCTGAGGTGTAAAGGGGCTTGGGAGTCCTTGTGTACGGTTCCCTAAAAGTTAATTTGCAGGTTGAATCAATGGTGAGGAAGGTAAATGCAATGTTAGCATTCATTTTGAGAGGACAAGAATAGAAAAACAAGGATGTAATGTTGAGGTTTTATAAGCACTGGTGAGGCCTTACTTGGAGTTATTGTGAGCAGTTTTGGATCCCTTATTTAAGAAGGAATGTGATGACATTGGAGAGGGTTCAAAGGAGGTTCACAAAAATGATTCTGGGATTGAAAGGCTTCTCATATGAAGAGCATTTGATGGCTCTGGGCCTCTATACCTTAGAATTCAGAAGAATGAAGGATGACCTAATTGAACCTTTTGAATGTTGAATGGTTTTGATAGAATGGGAGTGGTGTGATTGCATTGGGCAGAGTGCAGAGGAGATTCACCAGGATGTTGCCTCTAATGGAGAAATACTGGTATAGCGGACAGGCTGGGTTTGATTCTTTTGGACCAGAGTCATCTGAGGGGTCTTTTGATCAAGGTACCTATATACTACTGAAACTCTCATGCTCTGTCTGTCTGTTTGTAACCTCCAATTAGCGCAAAGGATACATTACAGCGGCACTTTTTTTTGGCTAAATTGAATTAAAATGGGCTAATTTACAGAATGCAGGCAAAGTTCAGAGTTATATATTCATTTAAAATTGCTCATTCACCAAAAATCAACAGGCTCCCTTTCACCTGAGAGCTGATCCGCCATCATGGAAATCGGGATGCGACAACCCGAGGTATGCGCACGGCCAGCCTCAGCAGTGACACCTACTGGAGCAAAAGGGCAGGGCAGCTCTATTTTGAGGGGTCACATTCTGCTAATCACCATCAGCATGTGTAGGATTGGGACAGATCTAACTGCCACCCATCAATAAGAGATAATTACATCCCATTGTAATGACGTACTTCGAGACACCCATAAAACCCTTTGCTGCACTATATCACGTCCATTTAGGAGAGCGCCAACCACATCATCAAGAATAATCAGCATCCTTTGGTGTTACTATCTTGTATCTTCTATCCAGTATTAGGGTAAAAAAAATGGTCAGCCTAATTATGCTGCGTGGAAAGGGAAAGGAGATATTATGGTCAAGAGATGATGCCAAATGTCGTCGGGAAGCGGCAAGGAGAAGGAGAGAACAAGAATTGGATGAGGCCTGGGCTGCACGACTCCAGGATCAAAGAGTCAGGACAAAAAAAAATGAGAGAAGAAGAGACAGAGGAGGAGAGGCATGCACGTCTTCAGGATCAGAGACAAACAACAAACAGCAGAAGAGATGAAGAGACAAGGGGATGAAAGGGCTGCACGTCTCCAGAATGATAAAAACAGGCACAGAAGGAGGAGAGAGGAAGAGACAAAGGAGCTGAGAAATGCATGTCTCCAGGATCAAAGACAAAGAACAAACAGCAGAAGAGATGAAGAGATGGGGGATGAAAGGACTGCACGTCTCTAGAATGACAAAAACAGGCACAAGGGTGGCAGATAAACCAGGAATGATGCCATTAAAAGTGTCCTTCGTTAAACGAGGGGGAGCTATATTTGCCTTGATACGCGTCGTTCTTCTTTAATAAACTGAGGTTTTCTACTTCAGTTTCCACAGCAAAGCGATACCAATAGCAATTCAGGAAAACGTAATGTTCATTCTGGTCACATCAGACTGCACTACCCTTCTCTCAAAGGGTGCCCCAACGGGTCACCCCGTTGTCTAGTACTATATAAAATTATGAGATGTATCAATAAGGTAAATAGTAGCTATCTTTTTCCCATGTTGGGAGTGTCAAAGTCAAGAAGGATAGGCGTAAGTTGAAAGCTAGGGAATTTCGAGGGATCCTGCAGGGAATTTTTCACCCAGACAGAGACTGGAATCTGAAACACACTACCCAAGGAAGTGATGGAGGCAGTATTTAGAAATCATTCAGATAAGGAATAGAAGGCGTTATGGGATTAGCATGGCTAGGTACGATAGGCAGCAGAGACACAATGAGCCGAGGGGCCTGTTTCTCTGCTGTCTCCCTCTGCCACTTTATAACTAGGACACTGAGCCACAGGCAGTGAGGGGTATGTGATTCTCTCTTCCTACAGTGAAACGTGGCTGACAGTGATATCTTGCAATCTCCCTTACTTTTTTCTTTAAATCTAATCAACTTCTTTATCTTTATCAGGAAGTCTTGGGAACTCAACAAGGAAAGTTTAGGTTCTCAACTCATCCCCACGCTGCAAACTGGTCATGTGACTCTCCTGCAGCGCTCTGATAACTGCTGTGAGCTGGGGTCAATCCCCCCTCCAGCATCTGCTCCTCACTACCCTGTCAGCAGCACGTGGACAGGAAGCTTGCTGTACATCCTCTCTGTTGCCAAGGTCAGGATTGGAATGATACTCAGGTTGCAGTTCTCAACATTTGACTCAAAGACAGACACCTTCCTCTCAGCCACACCTTTTGCAAGATGCTTTTCTTTTTGCCCTCGCAGATTTGATTTCTTATTTGGTGAACAGATTCAATCAGCACAACTTAGAATCATCCAGCACAGGTATAGGCTCTTTGTACCGTCCGTTTAGCACCCGCTCATACAAATCCTCTCAAATCTCATTTTGTTTAATTATTTTGCAAAATAGGCCCTTCTGGCCCTTCAAGCCATGCCACTCAACAACCCTGATTTACCCTGACTTACTCACGGGACAATTTACAATCACCAATTGACCTTCCCGTACGTCTTTGGAATGTGGGGGGAAATCCACACCTTCCTCGAGGAGCATGTACAGAAACTCCTTACAGAATGGTGCTGGAATTGAACTCTGAACCCTGGAATGCCCCGAGCTATAACTGCTATGCTCTCCACATTCCCATTAACTTCCTGCCCCATCTCCTTACCACTCTCCTACACATTTACCATGGCCAATTAAACAGCCCATCTATGCGAGTTTGGCTTGTGGGGGAAACCAGAGCACCCAAAGGAAATTAAGACCCACATTGTAACACGAGATCAGAGACAGCAGCTGAGGTCAGGATTGAACCTGGGCCTCTGGCTCTGCGAGGTAGCAGCTCTACTAGCTGTGTCACTGTGCTGCCCAAAATCTCTGACTTAACTAGGTGCTTGAAGTTACAGTGCACATTGTGTTTGAAAGCAATAGATCATGGCCTAGCTGAGCTGGAGGGAGGAAGTCAATTGTCAGCCCCTGGCAATTGCAGGCCCGTACGAGTGTCTGTAGTGTCCGAACAAACTCGGCACTTGATTTCCCAGGCCGCTGGTGCTGAGTCACTAATCGGTGCCGCGCATAGACGGTATTTATCGGTCGCAGATATTGTCTTTTGAGGGCGCTCATTGCGCCATCATAGCTCGGCTGGTCTCCGATCAGCGAATAGACCCGTGGACTGACCCTGGAGAGTAGAACTCTGCACTTCACTACGGGGTCGGTCGCTTTAATCTCCTCTAGGTACGCTTCGAAGCAGGCCAGCCAGAGTTCGAAAGCGTTTCCAGCTTCAGGTGTTTGCGGATCGAGGTCTAATTTGTTGGGTCTCTGTACATGTTCCATGCTTTAAAATGTACAGCGAACAAAATTGAAGCACCTTCAATAATTCCAAAAGACTGAGGTTAGGTAAAATACCGAAAGACTTTTATTTGCTGTACAATACTACTTCCATGGTGAGTGTCTGCCCCCGGACTGAGGGGGAGGGGCAAGGTGAACCACCTTTATATAGTAATCTGTGGGAGGAGCCACAGGGGCAGTCAGTAGAGGGGCGTGTTTAGACAGTTAACCCAGTTACAACAGATATACATGGTTTACCACACACTGAATGCAATTCAGGATCTCCTTGTCTATTTATCTCTCTATTTACTTATTTAGTGATACAGGGCAGAGTAGGCTATTCTGGCTTTTGAGCCATGCTGCCCCAGAAACCCCACAACCCTCATTTTACCCTAACCTAATGATGGGACAACTTACAATGACCAGTTTACCTATGCAGTATGCATTTGGATTACGGGAGACAACCGGAGCAGCTTTCCATGGGGAGGATGTACCAAGACTCCTTGCAGAACAACACTGGAACTGAATTGCACACTCTGGAAAACATGAGCCGAGCCGTGATAGTGTCACACTAACTGCTGCACTACACCACCATAGCCCCCACAGTAATTATTGTTCGTCGATCATTGTTGGTGGAAGCTTGGTGTATTGGTTATGTTGGAACATTCAAATCATAATCAAAGAAATGTAGCAATCTTTCAAATGTTGCACCATATCCTATCGTTTCCCTATCCCTATTTCATTATATAAAGGAAAGCAATTTCTTGGACCCCACTGCCTCGATTCGGCCTGTTCCCAACCTTTCTGATTTGGCCCGGCACTTAAATTGATTGAACCTTGGCCTTCTCTTGGTGACAGGCTTGCTGCCTTGCCTCGCCTTGGTTCTGCCTCATCAAGTTGCCTCAAAGTCCAAAGGGAAGTTGCAGACTATTGCTTGCGATGATCGTTTGCCAGAAAAAAGAATGATTAACGAAGTATTCAGTTGTTTTCTTTGTTTCATTCACCATCAGCCAGAAGTCCCTGAGATTCATCAGCGCCATCTTAAACTGTAAGAGACTATGATGCTGTGTCAGTATATAACCTAAACTCAGGGGTGCTCTGCACCAGAACAAACAGACGGACTTTCATGCTTGAAAGAAGGTATCTGCACAGTGGAAATCAGTGGAAGCGAGCCCATTTCTATGAATGCCTTGTTCTTTACAAAATTGTGTTTGGGAGAGAGCTGTTTATATATTCGGCTGAATAAGTCCAGCTGGCCATTTTAAATGGATTTGTTGTTTGACTTTGTGAGTTTTCAGTCTAGAAATTGATTATGATCCAAACTATACCTGTTCCTGAGAGCCTTGTCCTGCCTCTTGAAATGGAACAGCACTTAAACCAACAACCGTGACAAATATCCACTCTGTGACCGTTCAGGAAATGGCTGTATTCGAAAGCAGCCTGCCTGAACATGAAAACACTTTGCTCCCTTTTCCCCCATGGACTAAGTAGAAGATGTATGGCCATAGCAAGTAAATTGATTTGAAAATGAAGAAGCAAAAATGCAATGTTCAAGGTGATAACTAAATTGTGAAGTTCAAATCCAAATAATAGTAAAGCACTTATACAGTATGAACTGTCAAATCTGAAGGCTGTTATGCTGTTTTGTTTGTGGTACTGGGAAGCCGAGTGGCTATGAATAACACACACGAGAGACGGAGAGCTGTTTATTTTGCTTGTAATTCATCTGCCCAGAATGCCCTCCCACATTACATTCAGTACGTAACACACAGAGAAGCTCGGCAGCTACCTGTAAGGGTCAAAATATTCATGAATACGTAACACGTAATTTCTCCCCCCTCTTATTTTACAGGTTTCTCCCCCTTCCCATACACAGAGAAGCTGCTGAACTATTAACATTCAATGGAGTCATCATCAAATTCAACCAACAACAATAGACATACTATTTCTACGCTAGGGAAAGAGGGTAGACTGCCTCTATTCCCAGACATAACCCTGGAGATTATTCTGCCCCATGTGCTGAGGGTTAGTCACTGAACTAGAGCTTCGATCTGTCTGGAGTCACCTGCTCCTGTGAGGCGACTGACAACCTGGCGACAGTGCCACAGTCATCTTATCTCTTGCTGGTGTACGTACAGATCTTTGCTTGGGTACTGTATTGTCTGTAGGGGCACCTCAGAAAGCGCAGATGGTGAGGGAGCACTGGCTGTGTCATTTGATCTTAATGGAGGTTCTGCAGTCATTTTTTCAGAAACCTGTCCCATTTCTACAGCTGGATCTGGACTGGTCAGTTTGTGTTAGTTTTCAGTTGCCTCAGAACTGGACAACAGCTGATCAACATGCCTTCTCCAGATGTTGTGGTCACTAGTTCCCACTGCGTATGACACAGGACTGGTTTGCAACACCACCATTGTTCCAGAGATGTACAGTAGTTCCAGACAAATACTCTGATTCCTGCTGTGAAAACTTCTGTATTGTACTTTAACACGTCTGTCTGCTCAGGTTTTTAGTTCATTTCGAACAGTCTGTACTGTGTTTAGGGGGTCTAACTCGGGTTTGCAATTCATTTCGAACAGTCTGCACTGTGTTTAGGGGTCTAACTCAGGTTTTCAGTCCATTTCGAACAGTCTGTACTGTTTTTAGGGGTCTAAGCAGGTTAAACAAGGTGCAAAGCTGTCTTTTCATTAGTGCAGTGTCTGGGGCCCTTTTGGTGTTGGTGTGAGGTGTGTTATGGCATGTCAGCAAGAAAGTGCTAAGATGCTGGTTGAAGGATTGACTTACACCTGAAGTGCTGATGGCTTGTTTCATTGTTTGCACAAATCATTCAGCAAAGGCCACTCGTGGCTGGATGATATGGTGCTGACTCGATGTGCTGAATACCATTTTCTTCCATAAATGTCTTGAACTCTTCAAACAGAAGTTGTGGGCCATTGTCACAAACTGTTGAGGAAGCTCAAAATGGCTAAAGATGGAACATAGCTCCTCAATGCATTTTTCAGATGGAGTTCTCTTCATGATGGTGACCTTGGGTCATTTGCTCTGTGAATTCACTACGAACAAGAACATATGGCCTTCTACAGATCCTGCAAAATCCATGTGAATGCTCTTTCATGCTTCTTCAGGCCATTCCCATGGATGAAACAGAGCAAGGTGAGGAACATTTCTCACTCACTGCCAATGTGGACATGCTTTGGCCTTCTCTTCAATGGTTACACCCAGTCCTGGTAACCAGAAGTAGTTGTGTGCGATTTTTTTCATGCGTACTACACCAGTGTCCTGTGTGTAGCTCATTAAGCACTTGTTTTCTTATTGGAGGAGGAATGACAACATGGTAGACCCACAGTAAACATTCTGCTTGGACTGTGAGCTCCTTCCATCGAGCCTGGTAAGGTTCCACTTCTATGGTTGGCTCTCCTTTCAAAGTTCAAAGTAAATTTTATTATCAAAGTAAATATATCTCAACATATCCAACCCTGAGATGCATTTTCTTGCGGGTATACTTAATAAAATCTATAGAATAACAACCATAACAGAATCAATGAAATACCACCCAACTAGGCTGTTCAACCAGAGTCCAGAAGGCAACAAACTGTGCAAATGCAAAGAGAAGGAAGAATAATGATAAATAATTAAGCAATAAATATTGAGAGCATGAAATATAGAGTTCTTGAAAGTGCGTCCATTGGTTGAGGGAACATTTCAGTTATGGGGCAAATGAAGTTGAGTGAATTTATCTCCTTTGGTTCAACAGCCTGATTGTTGAGGCAGTAACTGTTTCCAAATGTGGTGGTATGAATCCTAAGGCTCTTGTATCTTCTTCCTGATGGCAGCAATTAGAAGAGAACATATTGGTGGTGGGGATCCTTGATGAATGATGCTGCTTTCCGGCGACAGTGTTTCATGTAGATGTGCTCAATGGTTTGGAGGGATTTACCCCTGATGGACAGAGCCATATCCACTACTTTTCATAGAATTTTCCATTCAAGGGCATTAGTGTTTCCATACCAGGCAATGATATAGCCAGTTAATGTACTCTCCACTACACATCTAAAGAAGTTTGTCAAGGTTTTAATTCTCATGCTAAATCTCTGCAAACTCTTGAGGAAGTTACCATGAGTTGCCATATCCACCACTTTAGATAGATCAGGGTCAGTATGTGTGTGCTTCTGGAACTGCACTATGGCTGCCAGAGCAGTAAATACTTCCTTGAAGTAAAAATATCTCTTTTGAGAATGGTTTTAGAGCTGTAATAGATAAGGGAAGTCTGGATAGTCCATTAGCATTTGAATGGTGTCCGGACTTCCTGTACTTCATATCGTAGTGATGTGCAGATAGTAATAGAGTCTAACATTGCAATTGACCAGCAGCCAGGTGTGGACCAAAATGCCTGCATGTGGACCAGAAATTGACATCAAGGGGTATTGATCTGCCAGTTGAGTAAATCGTTCATCAAAGAGGAATTGATGAAATTTCTTAACTCCAAAGACAATTGCGAGCGTTTCCCACTACATCTGGACATGATAGTTTTCTACCTTACTTAATATCCTTGATACAAAAGCAATTGGAAGCTCTTCACTCAACTGCATGATGTATGAGATAACTGCCCCCGCACCTTGTATCTCAGGCCAACTGTATGGGGAATAACAGGTTGAAGTGTGTGAGTGCTTCAGATTGTGACAAAGCTGCTTTGGCCTTTTTAAAATCCTCTTCACAGCAATCTGTCCATTGCCAGTGTGTTGATTTATTTAAAAGCTCATGAAGTGGTTTCAGCATGCTAACTAGGTTAGGAACAAACTTTGCATGGTATGTTAGAGATCTTAATTGACTTACATTCTGTGGTGATGGAACCTCCATGATTGCCTTCACCTTCAATGGTGGCTTGTGAAACCCTGAGTTGCCAATCACATGGTACAAATATTCAATTGAAGGTTGGAAGAACTCACACTTATCCTTCCAGACCCTTCGCCCATATCCCTTGAGTCTTTATAGTGTGGCATCCAGGTTTTTCCCAGTAATGAGTAATTGTCCAAATGTGCATTGCTCCCCTGTCAGCGGCTCAGGATCTGGGCCATTGCTCTCTGAAAAAGTGTGGGAGCTGTGGTGATGCCAAATGGAAGTCTTCGGCTCTTGAACATTCCTTTGTGAGTCACTATGGTCAACAGTTCCTGTGACTCCAGCTTGAAATCCATCTGTAAGTACGCTTAATACAGGTCAATCTTATTAAATGTCTGCTTTCTGGCCAATTCTGCAAGAAGGTCATCAATGAGGGGATGAGGGTATTGTTCAGCCGTACGAACTGGGTTGATGGTTACCTTGAAGTTCTCACAAAGCCTTAAAGACCTATCCCTTTTTAGGACAGGAACCACTGGTCCATTGACTTACACAGACAGGTTCCAAAAAGTTACTCTGGCCTAGTCTTTCCAATTCTGTCTCTGCTTCTGGGTTGAGGGTGCATGGAACAAGTCTTGACCTCAGGCATTTGGGTGTTGTTTTGGGCTTATCAACTAGTTCAACAGAGATATCTTTCTTACTACTAAGTTCTCGGTTGAATGTGTTTCTTCAATATCTCTTGCGGACCAGTGATCCCACCAACCAAGTGCACTTTGTGCCAATTGAGGTTGAGCTGCTCCGAACACAGGTGGAGAGCTGTACAGGACAACTACTTTTAACAAATGTACAGCGAGAGTTTCTTTCTCTGTTCATTAATCTCCACTGTAACATGCACTATTCCCCTCACTGGAACAACCTCACCAGTGTAAGTCCTCAAAGTCAACCTTGCCCTTTCTGGGTGAAATGCTGCAATTTCTCCTTGTAAACTGTCCTGACATCAGTGATGCATGTTGACAAAGTGCCACACATTAGGCTGCTTACCAAGTTAAGAGCCCGCGGTATTATAGGAAAGTTACTAACATGGTTAGAACATTGGCCAATTGGTAGGAGGCAGTGAGTGAAAATAAAAGGATCCTTTTCTGGTTGGCTGCCAGTGACTAGTGGTGTTCAGCAGGGTTGTGTTGGGACCGATTCTTTTTATACTGTATATAAATGATTTAGATGATGAATAGATGGTTTTGTTGTCAAGTTTGGAGATGAAACGAAGATTGGTGGAGGGGAAACAGGTAGGCTACAGAAGCATTTAGACAGATTAGGAGAGTGGGCAAGAAAGTGGCAAATTAAATACAATGTTGGAAAATGCATAGTCATGCACTTTGGTAGTAGAAATAAATCTGTGGTCTAATTTCTAAACGGGGAGAAAATCCAGGAATTTGAGGTGCAGAGGGACTTGGGAGTCCTTGTGCAGAACACCCTGAAGGTTAACTTGCAGGTTGTCGGTGGTGAGGAAGGCAAATGCCATTTTAGCATTAATTTCAAGAGGCCTAGAATACGAGATCAAGGATGTGATGATGAGGCTTTATAAGGCACTGGTGAGGCTGCACCTTGAGTATTGTGAACCATTTTGGGCTCCTAATCTTAGAAAAGATGTACTGGCATTGGAGAGGGTTCAGAGGAGGTTCACAAGGATGATTCCAGGAATGAAAGGGTTATCATGCGAGGACCGTTTGATAGCTCTGGGTCTGTACTCAGAATTCAGAAGGATGAAGGGGAGAATCTCATTGAGATCTTTCGAATGTTGAAAGGTCTAGACAGTAGGTGTGTAAAGGATGTTTCCCATGGTGGGAGAGTCTAGGACAAGAGGGCATAGCCTTAGGATAGAGGGGTGCTCTTTCAAAACAGAGATATGGAAACATTTCTTTAGCCAAAGTGTGGTGAATTTCTTGGCACATGCAGCTGTGGAGGCCAGATCGTTGGTGTATTTAAGGCAGAATTGATAGGTTCTTGATTGGACATAGCATCAAAAGTTACAGGGAGAAGGCCAAAAACTGGGCCTTTTTCACCATTTTCAAACACTGTCACGTTCCAGAAAAGGGAGCTAGTCTTATCCATCTCTCTCTCTCCTTCTCTTATTTGTTTTATTTAACCATCCCATTCTCGTTCTTTCCCCTCAGGTTCTTCACTCATCACGCTTCCTATGGTCATTTTCTTGTAGTGAGCCGTGTCTTCTCTTTGCTCAGCCTCATTACACAGCGGTACCCAGCCTGCATTGCACACAGCATTTTCTTGCCGAAGGGAGCAAAACAATAAATATCACACAAGGACTGGTCACCTTGACACCAGTTGTTAAGTTTGTGGTACTGGGAAGCCGGATGGCTGTGAATAACACACACGAGAGATGGAGCGGTGAGGAACAAACATGGAGCTTGTTAGTCATCTGCCCAGAATGCCTCCTCACATTACGTTCAGTTCTTAACACACAAGGAAGCTCAGCAGCAACCCGTAAGGGTCAAAATATACATGAATATGTAACAAAGCCATTCCCAAAGGCATTACATCAGATTGTGGATAGGGTGTCTGCATGTGTACTAGAAAGTTGCAGCATTTTCTTGTGAATGCTGCTTACATGATACTATGTCCTTGTTCTGCTCTTCAAGTGAGTTTTACAGAATGTAACTAGAAACTTAATTTTGATTTTGCACCTGGAATGTTTGCAGAACTTTTTAAATTCCTAATTGCATAAAATTCTGTGAAGATTTATTGTATTTATTAAAAATTTAATTGCTCTACCTCAATATCTGGTGTGTCATATCATTCAGTTCATTGGTGCAGTGCAGTATAGCAGTGAATCCTGTTGTCTCATAGTTCCAGGGATGCAGGTTTGATCTTGACCTTAGGTGAAATCTGGAAGTGGACTTTCCACAATATCATCCATGATGGATTTCTCTACGGCACAAAACTGACTTGGTTCTTGGAGAGGAGAAATGAGTCTGTGGACCTGATTATCCGAATAATCTCCTTCTGTGCTCTGTTAAACAACCACTTTTGTTCTTGGACATGGAATTTACATTTCTTAAACTATGAATGAGAAAGTGAAGGGTATATCATGCAATCTACAGTAGTTAGCATGGTCTGTAATCTGATGACACGCTGTGCAAATAAGTACACAGGTCTTGGAAAAAACTAAGAAGATCTGGCAAAACTATAAAAATCAAGTTGATTTGAAAAACTGATTTTTCCTGGTAGAATTTTATTGTAGAATTCAAAATTGTAAGTTATTTTAGTGGACAAAATAAAATAAATGGATTTCAATGGCAAGAAAATCTTGCTAAACTGAATGCAAAAGAGACGACAGGTGCTGGAACGCTGGAATCTGGAACAGAGCAATGGGACGCTGGAATCTGGGCATACCAGTGTAACGCTGGAATCTGGAACGTGCCAGTGGAATTCTGGAATCTGGAACAGAGCAATGGAACACTGGAATCTGGAACAGAGCAATGGAATGTTGGAATCTGGAACAGAGCAATGGAACACTGGAATCTGGAACAGAGCAATGGAATGCTGGAATCTGGAACAGAGCAATGGAACACTGGAATCTGGAACAGAGCAATGGAATGCTGGAATCTGGAACAGAGCAATGGAACACTGGAATCTGGAACAGAGCAATGGAATGCTGGAATCGGGAACAGAGCAATGGAACACTGGAATCTGGAACAGAGCAATGGAATGCTGGAATCTGGAACAGAGCAATGGAACACTGGAATCTGGAACAGAGCAATGGAATGCTGGAATCGGGAACAGAGCAATGGAACACTGGAATCTGGAACAGAGCAATGGAACGCTGGAGGATCTCAGTGGGTGAAGCAACATCTTGGAGGAAAGGGTGTAAATTATTGTTTTGGGTCATGCCCTTTCTTTGGGACTGAGAGGGAAGAGGAAAGAGTGTCAGTACACAGTGACATGAGAAGAAGGGGTGGCGGGAGGGGAGAAGAGGATAGAGGGACAGAGGATGGAAGATGATAGTTAGAACCGTATATTGGTAGATAATAGGCTGATGGGGCCAGATACGGGGGAGGGAGAATGCAAATTTGAGCAAAGGGAGGACAAGTGTCTG